>NC_080845.1:45173861-45477677 GCF_030435755.1 Ochotona princeps
TTTCTTAAGAGAAATCCAGTGAGTTACTGCATCACTCATTTATACACTATTTTCTGACAAATGTGGTTATTAAAAGCCTATTGTACGTTTCGCAAAGTGTCAAGCAAATGAAGGTAATGTAGAGGACTTTTTGCCAATGCTTTTGCTAGTAGTTAGACTTCAGTAGCCTTTAGAGACCATTAAGTACCCTTTGCCTAATTGGCCAATGGTAGATTAATTCTCTTTTTATTCTAGCAGCACTATTTTAACACCCTTACACTCTGTCAGAGTAGTGTCTGAATGACAAAATAATATTGTGCATGAATAATAAGCAGAAAAGTTAAATTAACATTTCATGTTTTACATGCCATACCTGTGTGTCAGAGAACTTTCTTTTGCAGTCATTGACATTCAACTTTTTTAAACAAGCTCATGTTGACATCTTACTGAGATGAAGTTTCCTAATTACTGCTAATTGCCTATCAAGGAAAAAAAAACACTCTTTTTGTGAAGCGCAGTTGTCTGATACAGATGAACCCAGTTCCACTGTGCACATTAAAGACAAAGCATGTCACTTAAGGTGCTACTTTGTTATAAGGTCATACTAAATATGGTTTGCAATTAACAAAGCAGGTTTTTTTTATGGCAATGAAAATGCCAACCAGTCTTGATGTGTTCAAATTAGATGCTTTCAGAGAAATATGGGTATCTGTATATGGATAAGAGATACACTACTCTCAATTACATTTACAAGGAGCAAAACTATTCCAACGCCCTTACATGTAACAATACAAGTTCTAGCTAATATCCACTTCAGTTACTTTGTGTATTTGTTTCAATAGGATTTTTTACTGTGAAAGCTGCTATTTTCACATGGAAAATTGTTCAAAACCAGTCTTAGTACTTTCAGTTCTCAAAACAACCCAAAATACTGAAAATATACATCATATATCCTTCCATTTATTTGAACAGTTTCACAATATAGGAATTTATGTTAAGTATTTCAAAATAACCTGAATAAGTGACCTAAATAGCGTGGCACGTTAAGCCACTGCATGCAACAATGGCTTCTTGCACTGGAGCTCCAGTTCCAGTCCTAGCTACTCTGCTTCCAATCCAGCTCCGTATTTATGTGGAAAAGTAGCAGAAGGCGGCCCAGGAACGTGGGTCCCTGACATCCACATGGAGTTAGATGCTCTTGGCATCAGTCTGACCCAGAGCCGTGTAGCATTTTTAGGAGTGAATTGGAAGATGGAAGATCTCTTAATCTGTTTCCCTTTCTCTTGATCATTATTTGTCCTTTCAAATACATAAAATTAATCTTAAAAAATAATCTGAATAACTAAACCAAAGAATTTGGAATTAATTGACATAAAATCATATTATTTAAACATCTATTCCCATGATTATGGGACACATAATGGACAATAAGATTGTAATAAATGTGAAATTTGGAAAAATAACTAGCAATCGACTTCCAAATATTTCTTTAAAAATATTCTTGGCTATTCCCAGCAAGCAAACCTTTACCACTGATGCCAAATCCTCTGTTCAAAATTACCAGAAAACAAACAAGCAAACAAACAAAACCAAAGAAACTTGAGAATGATGACTGATACACTAAATACAGAGACAGAAACTTGGAACAGAATATTTATCTAGAATAATTTGTTTCGATCCTACTAAAAGAATGTTCCCAATACTTCCTCACATTATGAGTAAGTACAGCAATTCTAAATGTTTGACACATCTACCCATGGCAAGCTTATCCATGACCATGAGATTGCAATACATTCCCATTCGGACTTCTTTCTTCCAGTATTAATAAAAGAAAATGGCAGTGCTACAATGTCCTGAAGGAGAAACTGAGTACTGTCTTTGTCAAGTCCTCTTTTTTTTTTTTTTTTTAAAGATTTTTTATTATTATTGGAAAGCCGGATATACAGAGAGGAGGAGAGACAGAAAGGAAGATCTTCCATCCAATGTTTCACTCCCCAAGTGAGCCGCAACGGGCCAGTGCGCACCGATCCTATGCCGGGAAGCAGGAACCTCTTCCGGGTCTCCCACACGGGTGCAGTGTCCCAATGCATTGGGCCGTCCTCGACTGCTTTCCCAGGCCACAAGCAGGGAGCTGGATGGGAAGTGGAGCTGCCGGGATTAGAACCGGCGTCCATATGGGATCCTGGGGCTTTCAAGGCAAGGACTTTAGCAGCTAGGCCACGCCGCCGGGCCCAAGTCCTCTTTTTTTTTTTTTCTATGTTCTATTATTTCAACTCCACGAATTCAATATATAAACATTTATGGTTCACATACCCACACTCTTTAGTTCCACGCTCACTCCAATCCCTTATCATGGTAAAGTTGTGTAATGTAAGAGAAAAACAATCCATTCTATTCAAAGTAACCAAGCAACCACGAAAAAAAAAATAAGGAAAAAAAAGTAGAGTTAAAAATAAAATTGCAGCAGAATAATGCTAACATAGTATTGTTTTCAAAGGCTTTTTTCTTTTTTAAGAAAAAATAGCCATAAATATTGAAGTGAAGGTTTATCTAAGATAAGGCTGTCTCATTCTTTTCTAATTAAACCTATTTTCCCCCCAAATCTTATTTCAATACGTTTGTTTGCTTTTCTGTCCTATAAGCTGTTATTACAAAGGTATCATTTGAGGACCAGCCAGAAGAAATGAACACTTAACACAATTGGAAATTTGCTCAGAACACTAAATTCCTAGATAAACTTCATAAGTACATCAGTGCTACTTAAAATAACTTTACTTCTGAAAATTTATCCAAGACCTTGATTCATTCCCCAAATTCATGCTTTTATACAACAACACTTTTTAATGGCTAAACCTTTCAAAAGCATGTACATGAACCTGTTCATAAGGCTGGTACATAATCACACTAATTTGAATTAAATGCTGTCAATGTTCTGAGTTATAAACTCAAAACCCTGAAGAAAATTAGGGTTAAGAGCCAGCGTGGTAGTCTAGTGACTAAATCCTTGCTGTGCATGTAGGGGATCCCATATGGGGCACCGGTTTACGTACTGGTTGCTCCACTTCCCTTCCAGGTCCCTGCTTGTGGCCTGCAAAGGCAGAGGAAGTTGGACTGGGACTGAGTCATGCCTCCTCAGATCCAGCTTCCTGCTATTGCACACCCTGGGGGATGGAAGATACGGACTTAAGTGCTTGGTGCTCTGTCACCCCTGAGAGAAACTCAGATGAGATGACTGGCCTGGATATCGTGGGATTTGGGGAGTGGACCAGTGGATACAAGATGGTTCTCTTTCTCTCCTTATCTTTTTTTTTTTTGACTCTATCTTTCAAATATATGGAAATAAATTAATTAAAAAATCAATATTCCCTTCATATTTAAAAATAAGTTATTTCAATAATAGGGTCAATAGTTAACTGCATGTGTTTTTTAGGCTGTACTGGATGGAAACTCTGTAAATCAATTACTTGAATAAAAGACAATCAGAAAATTTCAAAAATTCTACAACCATTACAAATTCAACAGCAATACTATGTATTAACATGTTGATCATTTAGAAATAAAATGTTTTTCTGTATTGCCCACATAAATTTCATCAAAATCAAGAGATTTAAAAAGTTGGTATGTTTTAAAAAGTTTTTAAAAGTTTTAGAATAGGGGCACGGTGGCGTGGCCTAGCAGCTAAAGTCCTAGCCTTGAATGCGCCGGGATCCCATGAGGGCACCGGTTCTAATCCTGGCAGCTCCACTTCCCATCCAGCTCCATGCTTGTGTTCTGGGAAAGCAGTCAAGGGCAGCCCAAAGCTTTGGGACCCTGCACCCACGTGGGAGACCTGGAAGGGTTTCCTGGTTCCCGGCATAGGATCGGCGCAGCACCGGCCATTGTGGTCACTTGGAGAGTGAATCATCGGACAGAAGATCTTCCTCTCCATCTCTCCTTCTCTCTGTATATCTGACTTTGTAGTAAAAAAATAAATAAATCTTTCAAAAAAAGTTTTAGGCTTAAAAAATTTAAGTTATTGATAGAATTTATTTTTTAAAGACTGATTATTTTTATTGGAAAGTCAGATATACAGAGAGAAGGGAAGAAAGAGGGAAAGATCTTCCATCTGCTGATTCACTTCTCAAGTGGCCGCAATGGCTGGAGCTGAGCCGATCCGAAGCCAAGAGCTTCTTCCAGGTCTCCCACGTGGGTGCTGGGTCCCAAGGCTTTGGGCCATTCTCAACTGCTTTTCCAGGCCACAAGCAGGAAGCTTGAAGGGTAGTGGAGCAGCCGAGATACGAACTGGCGCCTATATGGGACCTTGGCAGATGCAATGTGAGGACTTTAGCCATTAGGCTATGGTGTTGGGCCCTACTGATACAATTTAATTTTAATTTTCATTAAAATTTTAATTTTTATTAAATGTTAACCATGAGAAAATTATAAACGAAATGCCTATTATGACATTGAGTAGGAATTCCTTTTATGGGACAAAAAAGTAGATCTACAAAACTTGCACTGTACTAAATAATTCAAGCTATTTATCACAGATTTCACTGAAAAGGTACATTATTCAACCAAGAAGAATTTTACACAGGAACTTCATCCATCTTTGTTCACTCAATTTTCTACTTATTTCTTATGTATCATATTGTTTCAAGTAATAATGCTTGAGGTAAAAGAGCAGTTGTTCAACTATAAAGCCAGATAATTACCTGTCAGTCATGGTATATGAAGTGCTATGATTTGCACAGCTCTTCTTGAATGAGCTGGATGTTCCTTTTTGTTTTTATTCATCAAGCTAGTTTCTCTGCTTTTATCCTAGATCAGTGGGTTGCACTGGGTACAAACTCTCCAGACACGTACCTTGGAAATGTGTGGTGGCACTTTGAGAGCCATCGCATGGAAGCAGTCGACAGGATGGACCTCTGGACGCACACTGAAATGCGTCCATCAGACTTGTCCAATAGAAAATCCCTGGTGTCCTACATGGACATTCGAATTTCCCATCAAGTAGTCATATAAGTGGAAAAACATACCTACAGATGCATAAGTTTTCATTGTATGCATTTTCATGAATATTTTTATTTCCTTTTCTGAGTTCAGATTCCCATTTTTTGCATCAAAATAAATTAATTTTATTTCATTTTTCATGTAAAATTTTGAAGTTTTTTCCTTCTGTCACCCCTCTTCAGTCTACTTAGCAACTATGTCCTAAACTTAATTGTACTGTTGCAAAGATTTATTTCATAGCTAGTATTCCTTCTCTGGAAGAATGATTTAAGTAGATTTGCTTCTTCATTTTAAATAGAATATTTATTTTATTATTTAGGAAGGGAAGGGAGAACTCTCATAGGCTCAATGCTCACAGCACCCTCTGGCTACAAGTCCAGGAGCCTGGAGCCAGAAGCTGAAACTCAATCCAAGTTTTGCACCTGAAAGAGGGAACTACTGATGTAGATAGCAGGACCCATTCACTCAGTCTTCATCTGCTGTCTTTCCCCAAAATTTACTTTACTGGTGAGCTGTAATAAAGATCTGAGCTGGGACTCACAAGTATATAAATATAAAATGCTAAGCAAGAATACCCATAAAAGATATATATAAATGAAAGGGAAAAACTTTCTAAGCTAAGCTAAATGGAAGGAGTTTTCACAGCCAGATCAGTCTTATAAAAGATGTTCAAAGAAAAAAACAAACAACTCCACATAATTTGTTTGTTTGTTTCTTTGTTTTTTATATTCTCAGAGCTCCATATTTATTGATTTTTAAAATCACATTATTTCATTTTATGACACAGTTTCACAGGACATGGAATTCCCCCAACCCTACTCCCCACCCCCCCATAATGAATTTCTCCATATTGTTACAGTAGTACAGATCATATCCAGTCACCATTCCTTCACTGAGGGCATGGACCATACGGAGAGTCCAGCATCTTATTGTCCAGATAAATTCAACAGTTTCATTGAGAAACCATCCCTGTGAGGGCGATCTGGCTGAGACATCTGTCACCCCATTGATCGCCAGGGCTGATTCGGCTGATCTGGCTGGCCAGGCGGGCGTCCCTTTCCTGCCTCACAGCTCCATGTGTGTCCCTCCCGAAGCTGCGCGCTCGGTGGACGAGGACGACCATCCCCGCTAGAGGAGGACGAGTCTTCGGTCAAGTCAAGGGTATACGAGTAGCTGTGCTCCCCTGCAAGAACCTCCAAACAAGCTCTCAAGGTAGCCCTACTTAAAGGAACAAAGGTAACTACCATTTGAAATTATGTGAAAGCATAAAACTTGCTACAAAAAAAATTTCAAAATGGAAAAGGAGCCTGATTAAGTCATTGGTTGTAAGTAATAACTTTGTATGTAAATGAATGTATTAAAACCTAAATCAGGGTATGCTAACCTAGTGGGTAAAGTCTTTGCCTTGAACACACTGGGATCTCATATGGGTGTCAGTTTGTGTCCCAGAAGCCCCACTTCTCATCCAGCTCCCTGCTTGTGGCCTGGGAAAGCAGCAGAGAATGGACAAGGCCTTGGGACCCTGCACCCGCGTGGGAGACCCGGAAGAGGCTCCTGGCTAGTGTCTTCAGAGAGGCAAAGCTCTGGCATCGCGGCCAGTTGGGGAGTGAATAGGTGGACAGAAGATCTTCCTCTCTGTCTCTCCCCCTCTCTGCATATCTGACTTTGCAATAAAAATAAATAAATTAAAAAAAATAACCCCTAGATCAAATGTTATATTGCATACCAGAAACTTGCTTCTCCAGTGAAGACACATACAAGCTGAAAAAGCAAACATAAACCAATGGTAGCTATACTTATAGTGGAAAGAATAGTCTCTAATAAAAATGATTACTTCATAATGAGTGATCAAAAAGCAGTTCAAAAAGATCTGACAATTGTAGATGTATTTGTACCTACTATCAAAGCATATGATTTTATAAAAGATGATCATATAGGGAGAGATGGACTTCTGCTTTCCTTGATAGTCACAGCATCCAGACCAAAAAGGTCAGCAACAAAATATTGTATTTAATTTACAGTATACTCCAAAGGAACCTGACAGTCTATCCAATAGGTACAGAATGCACTTTAGATCAACACAGATAATTTTCTAGGTAGACTGGATGTTAGATTACAAAACTAATCAGAAAATTTTAGAAATCAAAATCTAGGATATTACGATGTGAAAGAAGTATGCTATAACTGATGGATTTTGGGTGGACATGCGTGTATGTACACATACATATTAGTATCAGTAAAGAAGAGGAAAATATATACCAGAAGTATTCAGGTTAGTAATTATTTCTGTGGATCAGTGAAAATGTAACATTCAACTATATTGATAACATGGGTACTCACTGTATTTTTCTTTATATACCTTTGTCTCATTAAAAAGGGAGAAGTGACAAGCATTTGGCCTAGCAGGTAATGTGTCCATTATATACCTGACAGGCAGAGTGTATGGAGGGAGAGAGGTAGAAAGATCTTCCCTTTGCAGAGTCATGTCCCGGGAGGTCAGACAGCTATGGCTGGCCCAGGTTGAGGCCATTGAGCCTGATTCTCCATTCACACGTCACATACACACAAACAGCAGAATACCAAGTATCATGTCCCAGATGCTTTGCTTCTCATGCAGCTCCATTCTTGTAGCCTGGGAAAATCAGTTGAGGATGGCATAAAGCCTTGGGACCTTGCACCAGGGAAACCCAGAAGAAGCTTCTGGTTCCTGGCTTCTGATCAGCTCAGCTCTGGCTGTTGCAGCCATTTGGGAAGTGAACCAGTACATGGAAGATCATTCTTTCCATAAACCTAATCTGTCTTTCCAATAAAAGTAAGTAAATCATGATTTAAAAAAGAAAGAAAGAAAGTACTGTTTTGAGTTCCAGAAACACCACGTTCTATTGCTCCCCTCTCATGTTTCATGGAAAGTTGTGGAGGATGACCTGAGTGCTTGCTTGGATCTCTGCTCACCATATGGGAGACCAGGCTGGAGTCCCCAGCCCATTGGTGCCGGCAGCTGACGAGTGAACCACTAAATAGAACATGTTTCTCTTCTTTTGTTTTACTTTGTTTTCATTAAATAAATATAATAAATACTTAAATATAAAAGCTATGTCACTTTACCTTGCCTAGTGGTGTGCTAAGTTTCCATCTTTCCTATAACCTTATCAATATTTTCTAATATTTGTCAATTTATTAGCCTCAGTGATTCAGGTTTGGGGTTTATTAATGACATCTGCTATATTTTTGGTTTTAATATATTTTAAAATTTATATCCTTAATCTTATTATTTCTTATTATTTCTGGGTGTGTTATTTCAGGGTGCTATAGTAAATGGACATTAACTAGGTAGCTTACATGACAAAGTCCCAAAGCCAAAGTACTCACAGATCTATGGTCTATCGGGAGGCCCTTAATATGTAGATGGATGCTCTTATTGCATCTTACCCTGGCAGAGGGTAAAGGGATATCCTATGTCTTCCTATTTTGAAACAGCCTTCCCTCACAGGGACTCCAATGGCATCAAATAATCTAGCCCGTACTTATCTTCTAAAGAGCCCACCTCTAAACACTACCACATTTAGGGTTATGAAATCTAGAAGGGCACAAATATTCAGTCTACAACATTGAATTTCTTTCATTTCTCATTCTTAAATAGAATGTTTAAATCTGCAATTTTCAGGCTGCATACAGTTCTAAATAGGAGTAATTAATGATCTAAGTTTCTATTAGTGTACCAACTTACTTGCATACTACAAATTGATAGGCATGATTTCATTTTCATCCAATTTGAAGTGTTTTTCATTTACATTTTCTGACACATTAAATTATTGAGCACTACTTTCATAAATTTACCTCACATATTTAAAAATTTTTTTAAATTATCCCTAATTTTACTCACGTTAGATGATATTTCTTAAATGATGTCAATTTTTTGAAATTGTGTGGAGCAGTTGTGTTATCTAATTATGGGAACATTTTCAGCAAGTATTCAGAGGACAATGTGTTATTGCCCTGTCAAAATAATGTTTTTTGTCAGATTTATTTTAAAAGTGTTGAAATTATCAGTATTTTTAGCATTTATTTGGGGTATATTTAGATGTTCTCATTTTACAAGTTCACTATTTACCTTAAATATATGCATATCTAATTCCCATATTTAATTATACATTCCTATTACATAGTTGATTCCCATTGACTAATTCAAACCATTGTAATTGGCATAGATGATCATTCCATTTTGAAATACTTTTATTATTTTTCTTTTTGGATAAACACATTTTCTAGGTTTTCTTTTTCCATAATTGGCCCCTTTATCTCTGGTCCTTTCTTCACTCTCAGTTCTCCTCAGCCAGATTCCTGCTAAATACCACTTTAATAATTTTGCCTCAAAGTTCTCATGACCAATTTAGCCTATTATTTGAAATTTTTAACTCAGATCCTAACACTTACTTGACAACTCCACTTGAAGATACAAAGATAAGTCATCAATGATTTTAGCTCATCTATTATTCTTTCTTTTTTTTGCAAGCATTAGTGTGCATTTAAAATCAAATTTCTTATATTTTATTCAATATTATTGGTGTTTTCTAACCACAATATTTAATTCAATTAACATAGTCTTTTTATCAACTTCCCAGTCATGTAATTCAATTGAAAGCCACAGTTTTGTTTCATGAATATCTATTTCCTATGAACAATCTGAAGACTTCATGTATATCTCACAATTTTCTTGTATTGTGTTATATATACCCTACTCTCACATTCACATAAATATCTTTTACATTGGACAAGGATCATGGCAGAAAATTGAATTTTATAGTGTTTCACATGTGTTAAATGCCTTAAACCAAACTGAACTGTATCAAATACAAACATATTGGCCTCTGTGCAAAATAATATTCTAGTAGTTGAATGTCATTGCAATCCAACAGTGAGCAAGTGCTATAATTTGTCACTTGTAGGCATGTTGATATTTTAATGAGATATGTCTACTTGAAATTTTATTGTTGCAATGAACACACTACTAGCAATATAATACTTTGAAATATATTCTAACACTGCTTCATCATAAACAGAAGAATCATCCAACTTATGGTATTTAAGTCATATTTTTCTAATTTTGTATGTATGTGTGTGTGTGTGTGTGTTTTAACCTCAGAAGTGAATCTGAAAACAGAATAAGAAGTTTGATTTTATAGTACATTGTATTCTAAGTGATAATAGTTTTTTGCAAAGTCTGATATTGGACACAGACATTCTGTTAACAAATATCACTTGGTTCATCTAGAAGATAGGACGTAGGAATAAGACAGTCACGTCCAATTCCACACGGATTCTCAGCACAGATCATGGGTTTTGCACAGTTTACCTTGCGAACATGATCCAAGTGACATTTCACAAATTCCTGGATAAATGTTGCTACACTCTGCTAGGAGAAAGACAGGCTATGTCATGCACAGATCAATAATCGCACTGTGTTTCATCAGCCTCAAAATCAAAAGTGCTTCATCTGGCAAAAGCCATGGCCCTGGAGAATCTGACATATAAACTGAATACCCTACGAGGAATGTGCACTGCACGAACTACTGGGGTAAAATGAAATAAAACGCTGGAGATTAGAAATGAAGTACAATAAGAAAGTAGCTAGTGCTTTATTATTACTTGAGGTATAAAAACAGACCACAAAAATGGAAATGAGCCTAATTTCAAATACTTCAATTCATGACAGAGGAAAAAAACTGGTTTCAGAACACTTTAACACATCTAATCTTTTGGATAAGAATTATGTCAATAAATACCAATCAAAGCTAAATGTGAGAATAGTATACAATAATAATCACACAAATTTAAATAAATGAAACTTGCTTATGCAATTTCACAAAATATGGCTCTTTTAGCAGTGAAGGACGTATTAGAAGATTCTTCAGAATTAGTCATCTGTGTGCTCAATGTTTATATAGAAGATTAGCCTACATACCTAAGGCTTTTTAAAAATGGGCCATGCTCTGTTGTTTTTAAATCCTGGTCCTAATCCTGATCCTGATAACCTGGCAGAAGCCTTTTGTTTGAGGTGTGATTAAACAAATTAAAGATAACTGGTTAGTGCAATTGGACCACAGATGATACAAACTTAAAAAAATCCAAATCCTAAAAAGAAAACTTCTTTATTTAAGGTTGTTGTTGAAAAAAAAAAAAAAACCCAAGAACAAAATAAACTGTTGGAGTATTTAGTTGTGTCTGACTTAGAACACAGGGAAATCAAAATTTCATTAAGAAATCAGGAAAGATGATGATGTTTAGTCATAAAATAAACAGTAGTGTACATTGATAACATTGATGGTATATTTGAATTCTAGGATCATTTAGACACGCTACAGTTGAGGACTTAAGGCGAAGGTGAATCAAAGGTTATTAGACAGCACTAGTCAAGGATCAGAGTATGATTCTCCAGGCCACATTTTGTAAAGCATACCTTTTCAAACTCTCAGAAATAGCCACACCTCCTTTAATGAAAACAAAACACTAGGTCTATTTAGACAGTGATGTCTTTATGCAGAGAAATACCCTTTCGTAGAGACACAAAAGAATCACTCTTCCTTTAGAAAACATACGGCCATTATGCAAACTAAGATTCAGAGAATTAAGGTAAAATAAGTAAGTGAAGGCAGTCTTGTATCCACAGCAAGAATTGGTATGCTTCATTCTCTTTTAAAGTCTCATGCTACTAACATTACAAACCTTTAAGTCAAATCCATACACTCCAAAACATTCATGACACTATAAAACCCATTAACTGGTTTGTCAATTTTCTAATTCAGCTCCTTCAGTGACATCAATACCTTCAATTCCTCACTGAATGAAATCAGTAATTAAATCAATCTTTAGCAAGTCATTGAAAACACATTATAACTTCAATTGTGACAGAATCTATGAAGGCTATCAAGGTATAGTATATGTTTTTTTGCCCCTGAGAAACTTATTACCTATCACATGTGAGAGAATTAGCAAATGTTAAGCTTGAAAACTATTAGCTTTGGGCATGGAAGTTAACATGCTGCATCTCATATCAGAGCGTCTCAGGTTAAATTACTGATAAGGTACAGACTGGGTGCAGCAAGTGCTGGTAAAAATACAGCCACCCACGGAAGAGACCCCATTTGTGTCCCTGGGTCTCAGTTTTGGTCTAGTTTTGTCCTTGCTGTTGTAGGGAGTGCATGAATGAATCCGTGGATGGGAGACCTCTATCTCTTTCTTTCCATTTCTATGACTTTCAAATGAATACATTTTTAAAAAGACATTCAATGTGGAATTTATAAAAAAGGAAGCTTAGAAATACACACAATTTGTGAAAAAAAATACACAGATTACAGAATTGAGATCAAGAGGATCTTGGAACCTGATCTTGGGCAATTTATTTCACTTCTTTGAAACTGAGTCATAATATTATATATAATATGAAAACAGCATATTCCTTATAAGGTTATATTTGTCAATAGAAAAACAAAACTAAAATGTGTAGAAAATAAGTCCAACAGTCAATGAACAAGTGCAAGTAGACATTGTTCTGTGAACCACATAGAAGAGGTTCTGAAATAGCAGAAGTTCTAACTTACTAGAGCTGTGACCGAACATGTTGCAATCCTTTCTGCCTCAGGCCCCCTACTTGTGTAACGTCAGTATAGTGTCTACCCCATGATGTGGAAAGTTGTTACAACAGTACCTGACATTAGTTTGGCATCCTCAAAAAATTCATAGAAAGTACACTTATGAACAAAGTACATGGATTTGAAAAAGCTCACACATAAATAATGTTACCTTGTGATTCCATTTCCATGAATTTTTTCAAGTCCACTTAGAAGTGTACATGAAATAAAAGTTAATATTATTTCTGTCAAGAACATATGAAATAAAATTTGAAAAAAATACATGCATCAGCACAGATAAAAATGACAGGATTTTATATAAGGGGAGAATGTTTATCATGACATAGAAGTTCTGTGTGGGGAAACAAAACATGATTTGAAAACACCTAGACTGTCTTGAACATTGGCTGAAAAGTTTGGCTCTGAAGTAGTGATAATTGTGGACTTACTACAGGCCCATGATTAAATTAAAAACTAGTATGCTTGTCCTGGTAGTGGTATATAAAAAGAAATAAAGAAGGTACTAGAGAAACCAAAGGAATTATTATTATAGTATTCAAGGTCAAAGAGATAATTAAATACATATTGGTGTTAGGGAAATGGGAGGGAAAAACAATTGGAGTTGGCTGTATATTTGGTTTAAGCTTCAAAAATAGAGAAGAGTCAAAGATGTTTTTGAGGTATCAATCTGAAAGATCACAGTGTGGGGAAATTTAGTTTGAAATATGATGAATCTGTGGTCATGGAAAACCAAATTAAATCAAATGAAAGTGTCTTCTTAAAATTACTCAAAAGGCATGGATGCATGTGTTGTTTTATGGATGACTTAAAAAATAAGTAAAAATTGCAGGGGAGGGAATAGTTGCACTTACAATTGAGCAAAAATAACAGAAGTTTAAAATGGAACTCTGAATAGCATACACATATGAAACAAAAATGAGTCACCAGATATAACAGGCTCAGAAAAAAGGATAATGGTGAATGCACTCTACTTTTTTAAATAAATTTTAACTGAAAAAGTATTTATAAAAGTATAGTATGAGCACTACAGAACACTCAAAGGTACTTAAAACATAGTTCCTATTTCTAAATTGCTTTAAAGTGTTTATAATGTAAAGTACAAGTAGGTATCACAAGAGGAGAACAGACCCCCATTTGGACAAGAAAGAATACACACACACACACACACACACACACACACACACACACGTCCTCTAATCTAGAAGTATATCCAGCAGTCCTTTATTTTTTTAAAGATTTATTTATTTTTATCAGAAAGGCAGGTATACCTACAGGAGGAGAGATAGAAGGGAAGATCTTCCGTCTGATGATTCACTCCCAAAGTGGCTGCAACGGCTGGAGTTGAAGCCAGGAGCCAGATGTTACATTCAGATCTCCCATGTGGGTGCAGGGTCCCAAGGCTTCGGGCCATCCTCAACTGCTTTCCCAGGCCACAAGCACGGAGCTGGATAGGAAGCAAGTCCTCTGGGACACAAATGGTGCCCATATGGGATCCCCGCGCTTGCAAGGTCAGGACTTTCAGCCGCTAGGCTACCGTGCCAGGCCCCAACATTTCTTTTTATGAAAACATTAACTTTAGGGCCCAACACGATATAGTCTAGTGTGGCTAAATTCTCATCTTGTAGGGACTAGGATCCTGTATGGTGCCAGTTTGTTTCCCGGATGCTCTGGGCATTGCAGAAACTTTGGGAGTGAACCAGTGGATGGAAGGTCTTTCTGTCTCTCCTTCGCTCTGTAAATTTGATGTTGCAATAGAAATGAATAAAACTTTAAAAATATATATTTGTTATTTTTTGAAAGGCAGAGTGATGAGGAGGTAGAGACACAGAAGAAGACATATTCTGTCCATTGGGGTACTTCCCAAAGAGCTGCAACAGTTAGGGCAGGTCAATCTAAAGCCATGAGGCTGGAACTCCATCTGGGTTTCCCACACAGGTAGTAGGAGCTCAAGCATTTGGCCCATTTTCCCATGCTTTCCCACATGCAATAGCAGGGAACTGGACTGGAAGTGGAGCCGTGGAGTTTTGAATTGGTTCTATCACTGGATGCCGGAGTTGCAGATGGAAGCTTAACTCAGTAACATATCACACCACCTGGGCAGCAGGGTTGGCACCTTGACAGAATTAGGTGGGAAGCGTGCCATTAAAGATGGACCCCATCTTTTATTTCATTCATTGCTTCTCATTGTCCAATATGTACTTTACTTTCATACTTCACAATTTCTCTCTGAATATTTTTAAAACAATCTTAAGAGTCATTGTGGTAGTTGACAATCTTTAAATCAAAGCTGGAAAGGGATTACTTTGGAGAAGTTGTCTTTACCTTCCCAGTGGCTACACTGGAATATAAAAGTAGTATAAAGGTAAATTTATAGAAAGAATAAAACTCTGAAGGCATTATAAGAACAGTGAAAATCTTCTCTAAGAATTATAGGTCAGATGAGTTAAAAATGAGACTTTCTCGTTGAAGAGATTTCTGAGAAACAAACAAAACCAAAGAATATTCTCAGTAGAACTCTTGGCACAGAAATCTAGAAATGAGGCAGAAAGTGGATAGAAACAAGTCATAAGACATTAATCATTTAAAGATAGACTCTGTAGCAAATCAGACTGAGATATTCTCCACAGAAAACAGAAGGCATTATTTTTCACAACTTGTTGAAGAAATTAAAATTTAGACTATTAAGAAAATCTACTTAAAACAAAGAAAAATATTTGAAGTGACTATAGGGAAAGAATAAATTATTTATAGAGATATCTCAACTGAAATGACAGTGAAATTCTCATTTAAAACTACAGAGGCCAAAAAGGAAGTGGCACCTTTTTCCAAAAACACTAATTGACTTTCAAAAATAATACTAAAAGAACTATTGGCTACAAATTCTACATCCTACAAAAATAAATATTAAAACATTCTCTGAAGGAAAATGAAAATTTTCCACTAATATGCCCTTTAACAATGGTTAAAATAAGTTTTCTAAACAAAAAACATAGCATAATGAGATTTATAATTTCAGACATGAAAGAGTATTAGAAGGCATAAAATTAGAGCTAAGATATTTGAAAGTACTTAGAATGTCATAGAAAAATGGATTTAAAACATTAATTTTCGAATCCACACACATTTTTAAAGATCTCTCCATACATACAGATTTCAAAAATTTTAGCATCAAAGAAAATTTATCTTTTAGTTTTATTTTACAAAGGTTTTGAAGCACCTGTGTGATAGGAATTCTGATTGTGAGTTTCTTACATCATATATTTGATGGCTGGAACAATCTTTATAACACCATCTGATATAGTTTCTAATTTATGTAGCAGAAATGGAGAAGAGTTATATTTAAATGCTGAGAGAGTGAAAGTAAAAACAAGTATTTGTGAACCAAATTTTGGAAGTCACATCATTATATGTTAAATCCAATTTTGAAAAACACAAATATATATATGCATATACTTTAAAGACTACTTTGTAAAATAAGTCAGACTTTTTTAATTTCCTAAAGTTTACTACCAAGATTATAAGAAAGAAGACTCTACAGTTAAAATGTAATGTTCACATTTTAGACCAAAAATTTACTGTAAAACTTGGATTATTACTGTGAGTCTAACAATCTATTTGTCTGAAAGTACACTACATATAGAAGGGCATATAACATTTAGAGTCAGAATACTAACATTTGAGCAACATACCTATAACATACCAAGGAACAAATGCATACATGCTCACTAAACTCTTCAGACCTCAACTGAATTTTGTTTGTTTTTTTACAATGAAAACAAAAAGTATGTCACAAGTTTGTCATGAAATCTACAAAAATACATAATTATCTTATAAATATTTCTATTTAAGTATAACCTAATTTCATTAATGAAAAAATAATAAGCGCTCCAACTTTTGGTATGATTCATGGCAGCAGAAACATTCACTACGTATACAAACTTGCTGGAATTAATCACTGTAACATGGAAATATTTTACATTTTAAGAGATGTAAAAGTTCAATGAATGAATGCCTAGGAACATATCCTATAAACACACAGTAAGCATGGAGATGGTTCTGTTCTATTATTGTCATTACAGTCTGTCTAGAGTAACTTTTTCTTATTAATATTCATTCTCTTTATTCCATAGTGCAAGGTAATGTACTTGCAAACTTTAAGAGTGTGACAGGAATACTAATCTACCTGAAAATGATTCTTTCTATTTTGCACAATTCTTTACCCTCTGGACCTTTCATTTTAATTATACTTTATATCACTGCATATTTATTTATTTAATGTCTTGCTGGAAATGAGCTCAAAGAGAGTAAACCACGCACATGCAAGATACCAAAGAAACACTTGATAAATGAAGCAATGCTTGTAAGAGGTTACTAAAGAGCCAAATGGGGAACACAGAATACTCTTCCCCACATCAGGGTCTCTTACGGCGTCATCAAATGACCGTTCCCTCATCACCAGATGCCAATGTGGTTTGACAGCAAAGAGTGCCCCTCTTCCTTTCCCTCCCTGTGGACACGGGAGGAAAAAAAACTGTCCCATCCACCTTCCTCCATCCCTCAACCCTCACTGTCCTAATCAGAGACCCACATGGGTGTGCATCCTTCACAACCATGTAAAAAATAAAACAATCACATAAAATAAAATTGGAACAATATTGGAATATAATGCCTACATGGATCAGTATGATTTTTGTCTTTTTAAAGTAATATAATTTTGAATAATTTAGGAACCAACAACTGGAAATTCAGCTCCAGACATACAGTGTATGATACAAGTAGTGACCTTTTCATCACCACATGTGTTCAGTCCTGAGCACCAAGTTTGACAGTTTATCCAGTTAAAGATTTTAAAACATGATCCCTAAAGACTGGTAATCTGACAGAATATACAACCTGAAATCCTTTCTTATCACATAGAAATTCTAAATACTATATAATATCAAATGTTCTTCTCAGTGTGTAACTGACATTCTGAGAAAGAAAGAAAAAAAAAAAAAGGCGGGGAGAGGGGATATCCCAGTGCTGGCTCACAGACTGAATTATAATGGAAAGTATGATAGCACTCACAGTGCGGGAATCACCAGTGTCAATGGCCTGGGAACTGTGGGAACAAGAGCTGAAACGTTAACAATAAAAGCTGGGCAGTTCTTGGACGTGTTAGAGCTTCTTCAGTCAAAGGATAGACCAAAGATTGGTAATGGTAGATCCTCAGCAAGTGTGTTTATGCCATGTCTGTGTGGTGACAGACACATAGGGAGAGCTAGCTAGTCAGATTTAAGGAACACTTTAAATACATTTTCCCCCTAGGCTCCATGCCTATTCATCTGGCACTGTGATGAGTATGTTAGTTTTAATAATATCTGAATTTCTTATCTACCATTTACAACAAAATGTCAGATTACCATTTTGTGAAATAAGCCAGTCACAAAAGGACAAATACCATGTTCTCTTTGATATTAGCCAACCTTCATGCAAAAACATGTTAAGTAGATATATAGGTAAACATGTATATAAACATATTCTCACAGAGTAACTATAAAATGGAGATTAGCATATCGGGACGAGAAGACACATTGCAGTATATATCTCTGCTAGGTAATAAATGGAGGACTCCCAATGAAAACTGTCAAATGTACTTTCACAATAGGATACTAGATTATCTACCATTGTCTAAACCTACAATGCCATGTCTCTAAATAGCACAATGTTGAATTGTGACTGTTGCTGAAGGACTACACCATCATAACAATATGGGGAAAGTGGGGAGATGGTATGGGGAGGATCGTTATGCCTACGGAACCGAATCATGAAAAAAAGATGATGATAGATCAGCAGGTGCTGAGATTGAGAGTGGGACTGGGGATTCGTTATGTAAATCGGAAGGGTCTTACTGGGATGACGGAAGTGCTCTGAAACTGTATGATGGTGACTCCACTCAGTAAATGTACTAAAAATCAATGTATTGTGAATCTAAATGAATGAAGTAACAGTAACTTATTAATGTTTTTAAATTAGAGGAATTATTAAAAGAATAATATTTAACCCATAAAAATAATATCTGAATTTCCTTTGGGGTCCTTCCCAAGAAAGATAGTGCACACTTAGAGTCAAACAGATATGGTCCTGTTCACTGGAATCCAAGAAGTTTGACAACATTCCTTTTTTCTGTTCTGTTCCTGTATTTCTCAATCCCTGCTAGCAGTGTTTCTTGTGATGTAATACAATCTACCCCTGTCTTGTTGACAAAGCAGATTACATCCATGGCTCAAACTCACAAGCTTCCTTAAATGATTGGCCACAAACCTAATGCTGCCTTCATAATTATCTTTCTCATTATTTGTAGTATTTTCCAAAAATTCCAAGTCTGTATAGTTTATTTTTTAGTATTTTTCCTAAATTCATCTCTCTTCTTTCTCATTTCATATAACTAATTTAAAGGAATAAAGTCACTCCTTCAATATATTGCTTAGAAATCTCAACTGCATATCCAAATCATCATTCACAAATTTACCTTCCATGAAATACCGGCACAAATTCAACAGAAAAAGATTTTTTCCACATTATCACAATGGTTGTTTTTCCTCTTATTTCTGATGACATATTTCTCATAATCAGTCAAAACCTATGCAGAATTTCCCTTAATATTGGTATTTCTAGCATGTCACTAAATTTTTCTGACCTCTACCACATGGCTGGTACCAAAGTCTGAATTAGTTTCTTAAAAAGACTGAGGTTCTAAATAGAGATTAATGTTCTCACAGAAATCCAGATTAGGGCACCGGCTTGTTTGGGTTCTGGGTGAAAGCTCTCTGGCTTAGATGTTGGCCTTCTCAGGGTGTGTAGATATGGCAGAGAGAAAAGGTTCTGGTTCTCCAAAGGACATCAATCCCATCACAAGGGCCCAGTCCACACACTCTCATTTAAATTCAATCAGCTCCCAAAGGTCCCAGATTCCGATACCACCACTTTATTAGATCTTTAACATACAAAGTTTGGGAGAATACAATACAATCTGCAGTAATAATAATATCTCTTAGAACATTTTTTGTTGTTTAAACAAATTGATACTAGAATTAATGTTTCACATACAAATATATGTAAAGTTTTAGTCTGACTTTTCTAAGCATGAATTATTTCAGGAAATATTTCAGAAAATAAATTTCACAGTGTACAAAATGTCTTCAAAATTTCCATGTGATATCCATCAGTTGAATTTTGCACAAAATGATTTTTCTAAAAAGTATGGGTAAATTGGCACTTTCTGGAGGTGATCCTGTTTGGATGTATATAATGGCAATTATGTGACCATGAGGAAGATTTACTGTTATAGTGTATGTAAGTAGTACTATTGGAATATAAGCAAATGATTTTTACATCCCATAATTATTACCATTTGAGACTAATTCTTACATGGTTCAGATGACTTCTGAGTAAAATCTTTAGGTCAAAGAACTGAGTATTCAAACAGAAGAAACTGATCAATAGCCTTTTCTCCACACTATTCCACATAGTCTTGGTGTTTAACTTTTGCAATAGATTTTAACATGCTGAGACAAGAAAAACTGTTGGTTTTATTAGCAACTAATTTTAAGAAAAATCAGAATGACAGATTCGTGACTGGTGTTGAAGGACTATTGTAATAAAGAGGAAAGCAGTGAGGGAGGAGGGAATGGGGAGGTAAACTGGGCCTGAGCCAAGGAACTGTATCCTGGAAAATAAAGATTAAAAAAAACTGGAAATAAACAAATAAATTTAAAAAAAAAGAGTTCATTCTAAATGTATTGTACATTTGTTTAATAGTGAGTGAAATCAATGCTTTGGTTAATAAGTTCTTTTAACACACATGAGTTTTGTTAGAGTATTTTGCCAATAATGAGACACTGTGTTGCTGGTAATATCAATGTAGTTATTACTACAGGTGTAAATACCACTAGTAATTCATAAACTTTGATGTGTAGTGGGGAAGCAGTGGGTTAGCTGCCATTTGGGATACCTGACTACTGTATCCAAGTGCCTAGTACCAAGTCTTGCTCAACCCAGGAGGCATCTGATGGCAGCTCCAGTGTTCATCTCCTGTCACCCTCTGCAACGAGCCTGATGGACTTCTGGGCTCCTGGCATTAGCCCAGCCCTCCCTTACACCTGGGAATGGACTAGCAAAAAAGAAGATTCCTTCTCTCTCTTACTGTCCCGTTTCTATGTTTGAAGTAGATTAAGAGCAAATAAAAAAATCACTGAAAATTCCATGACTTACCAATTTAAAGTGTAACAAGTCAATAATTTTTATGTATTCACATATATATGAAACTATTACAATTTTATATTTTGATCTTTTTACAACTAGCATGGAAGTCTTCAAACATCTTAATATAGACATGATATGGCCCAGCCACCCCGCTCCCGGGAGTATATCCAAAGGAAATGAAATTAGCATATCAAAGAGTTACCAATATTTCCATATTTATTGCAGCTCAATTCACTATAGCTAGGATATGCAATCAACCTATAAGACCATCAGCTGATACCTGAACAAAGAAAATGTGGTAAATGATTATTATGGAGTATTACTCAACCATAAAAAGAATGAAATCCTATCTTTTTATGTAGCATTAAGCCTGTGACTATAAAGCAAAACAAAAATATATTGTTGCAAAAATTTTTTACAAGAAATAAAATCCTTAGGATTTTAACTATGAAATGCATAAAATCTCTTCTCTTTATATTAATAGAAAAATTTTAAAAACACTTTGAAAAGAAATCCACATACTTCATCAATCACCAGCAAATTCACCTCTCCTTGAAGTTCCCGTATAACCACGAATCTAACTTCTGCTTTTATACATTTTTCTATACTGTTTTTTTCTCATAATAGTACTCTGTGATCAGCTTCTTTCACACAGTATAATGTTTTCAAGATTAAATCTGTGTTGTAGCATGTATTAATTTTTTGCTCCTTTTTAGGGTTGAATAATATTTCATTGCATCTATTTGTGATACTTTGCTTACCCACTCACCAATCAAGGGATTTAAAATGATTTCCACTTGTGTGCTATTAGCAATAATGCTTCTATGAACAAAGCTGCCTCATCAATTACACCCAGCTCTATGACCAGCTCATGTGACTGACAGATCCCCAGGATCGTATCACAGCCTCCCAAAACTTAGGGATATCTTTATTAGGATTTCCTTTTAAGCTATTTGATTAACACTGCTTGGCCTAAACTGTCATCTATACCTTCAGATACCTGAAGTTTAAACACTGACTTCTAATTGATTATGATACCACACTCAAGCCATGTCCTAGGATGAAGGTTATACATCCTGAAAGAGATCAGTCATCTTTTTAACTGAGCTCTTCCAGGAAATGACCAGAGGTTACAAATGACAATTATTTCGGAATGTGTCTTGGAAAGAGCTCCCTTCTGCTGCTCTGGTAATTGCCAGGCTGCTAAGGGAATGAGGACTATTATTTCTCCAGGCTACCATTGAGATGGAGAATGGGAAATGAAATGAAGTTTTTTTATGTCACAAGACTTGTCATTCTTACAGAGACTCAGCTGTTTTTCTTGGAGGGTTTGGGGTGAGGCTAGATACCTCCAAGGCTCAGGTTATTTTTCAGAGCTATAGAAGAAGCACAAGTGTTCCTCAATATGATTAGAAAGATCTTAATAAAAATAGCTTCATAATTTCATGTATTTTATTTGAGCTTCATATTTTTGAAGCAGAATTGATGCTTTAGAAAAAAAAAACAGTGTGGTTTCTTTGAGCCATTAATTAATACCTCTAGAGATTTTATATTAACCCTTACAAGATTAGATTCTGCTCCTAGTGGTATAAAAATACCAATTCCCGATCACTTTTTTTTTTTTGCAGTTTTTACAATGACTCCACAAAGAGGCAAATTTTCAAAATTCCTACATTCATGCTGTTTCATTCTACATCAAGAATGAACTTTAAATTAATGGCAAATGAAAGACATAAAATGCTATATACTATATGATTTCATTTATATGATATGTATAGAATAGCTAAGCCAAGAAAGAAAGAATGAAATTGTTGGTGTTTTCCTAAGACTACGGGCAGTAGAGAAAAAAAGGGAGGGCAACTTGCTTTATTTTTTATTTAAGACTTATTTATTTAAAAGAGCAACAGACAGAGGGGGTGAGAGATAGATATCTTCCATTCATTGGTTCACTTTCTAAATGCCTCCAACAGCCGGGTCTGTGTCAGGCTGAAGTTAGGGGCCAGAAGCTGCAACTCAAATGTGGGTGGCAGGAGCCAAAGTACTTGGGCCATTTTTGTGGTTTTGTCAGGCACATTAGGAGGCAGTAGGATAGGACATGGTTAGTCCATACTGAACCAGCACTCTGACACAAGATATTAGTGTCACAAGTAGCAACTTAGGCCACTACGTCTAATATTGGCCCAAGAAGAGTCTTTTGGAGGTGAAAAAATGTAAATGAAAGCTAGAGATGTTTTCTGAACTCCAAGAATATAGCAAAAATCACTGAATTAAATACCTTAAATGAGAGACTTACATGTAAATTATATCTCAACAAAGCCATAATAAATATTTTAATACTCAAGTGAGCAATTAATACAAGAAAATAAATGAATATGAGCTGAAATTCACTATTTGCCAACTAAACTTAAAGAGAACTGGAATACTCAACCTAACAACAATAGAATATGCATTATTTTCCAATGCACACAGAATCTCCTCCAAGGATAACACGTTAGGCTACAAAGTAATTTAAAAACTGTCTTCATAGAAACTATGTGCTCTGACAATAGCAGCAAGAAATTAGCAAGCAATGACCTGAAGAGATCCAGAAAATTCACAAATATGTAAAAATTAGAAATGAGTCAAAGGAAAAATTACACTACAATTTGAGAATACTGTATCAAATTTATAGGATATACAGCTAACAGGATGCCCAGAGGCAAATTTGTACTTTTGAACGTTTTACTGAAAACAGAAAGGATCCTAAATCAGTAATATAAACAAACACCTTGACAGAAAATGAAGAACAAAAAATGACAAAAGTATAAGCATAAAATAACAAGGATCATAATAAATCGTACAACAGAAATAAAAAAAATAATTGCAATAAAAGATGAAAGGCAAAAAAGCAAAATGTTGGTTCCTTAAAGACAGCAACAGTGGTGTGGTAGCTAAGAAATCCACATCCCACATCCAAGTGTCTGGGTTTGATTTTTAATTATGACTCCTGAATACAACTTCCTGCTGACGGAGATTCTGGGAGGCAGCAGAAATAACTGGAATGATTGGGTTCTTACCTACCAGGAGGTAGGTCTAAATTGCATTCCCGACTCATGGCTCTAGCACTAGCAATTATGGACATCTGAGGAGTGAACAAGCAGATGAGATCTCTATGCCCATGTGTCTCTCAAAAAACAGATAAAAATCAACAAAACTGACAAATTTTTTGGTGGACAGAACAAGAAATGGAAGAGAGATCAATATTACTAAAATTAGGATTAAAGAAGGAAGCTTTACTATATGCTTGACAATAATATTATCAGTGAATAACACTGTTAAAGTTGCAATGCTCTTCAAATTAAACTACAAATTCAATGTAATCTCTACCAAAAACTAAACTGGCTTTTTGAAGAAATCGACAATCTGACCTCAAATAAATGCTGAATCATGCCAAAATAATCTTGAAAAAGACTACAGCTTCAACACTCACACCTCTCAATTTAAAAGCTCACTATGTACTTAACATGTATCATGAATGTTTCATTTTAAAATATGGAGAAAACAAATATCTGTATTTATGAACACTAAAGTCACTGATTTTCTGATGAGGACACACTATACAGTACGAGAATTATTTTCTCAATTTAAACATCTTTTTTAGAAATTCCAAACATCTAAATCTTTTCCAGTATAGGTATTGTATTAACTTCAGGATATAAAAATTTTTTATTAAAACTCTGCCCCTTCCTGTAAAGAAACAAACCTAAATAAGGCAACTAATGAAATAATTTATAATACAATCACAGGTCTTTAAGGAATAGAAGAATCTTAAGCACCAGTTTATATCATGATGTCAGCAACTGCACCCTTTGACAACATAATATTTTAAAAATCAAGTTGCACAAAATCAGTAAATTATGGTTATCGTGCGAAATAATGAGCAATAAATGGCAATTTAAAATCTTAAATTCTATATGTCTCATTGGTAGATCTATTAAAATTTAAGTTTAACATTATCAGGTATGGTTGAAGATATCAGAAAACTGACACTCTAACATTCCTATAGCAAGAGTGAAAACTGGCAGAACCAATTTGGAGAGCAATTTGGCCAACAATGAAAACGTCTAACTTATAATCCTTTAACAATTCTACATGTGTAAAAGCTGATATTTGAAAGGGCTGATGTTTAGTAATTTGGAGGAAGCCTCTTATGTCAGGTAAAGAGAAGAATACATTTTAAAAGGGCAATTCATTTTATCATCTGTACCAATCTCTCATACCCCATACCTCCTAATATCTACATTACAATTAGTCCTATGCCTCTGATTCAATGTCATATACCTCCTATTGTCTACACCACACTTAAAATTTCTCCTAAAAATATGGATTTCTTATTTGGCATCAAATATTGTACCATTAAAGCTGTGAGAAAGGCAGTAAGAATTGGTTAAAAAAAAAAAGGGAAAAAATGAGTGTCTTATACAGATTTTTAGTTTAATGTCTAATAAACTATTTTAATGTTTTCTCACTGTATATACAGTTTATGGAATCCCAACATATGTGACTTCCCCACCACTTTTGAAAACCATGTCTGATTCAAAGAGTTTTTGTAATAAATGTGGTCTTCTTTCTGACATTGCTATTTGTACCAAAAATACAATAACACAAAAACAGGTTGGGAATACACAGTTCATAATTTCATGGTGAGATTATTATGAAAGGCAGGTAGAAAAGGAAGGGTGGGAGAAAGAAGAAAAGGATGAAAAGTCACAGACAAAGAATTCACAGATGATATAAAAGGGAAACAGAAGTTCCAGCCAGTAAAATAAAAACAGGTTCATCAAATGCTTTCAGGGAATTGGATTCCCATATAGTGGCTGTGGTATCAGTGATTATTTCTAAATTCTAACAGAGTTCACTTGCATGTGGTGTGCCACTCTTAAGTTTTGGAAGGTAACATCTGTGAAATCCTCAAACTTTCAAGGTATGTAGGGATATATGAATGAGGCCAGGCCATGATTCTTACTAGTACAAGTGGTAGAACATTAACCCATTCCAATGAAAACACTGCGACACAGCATTTGAGTGAAAGTACTAGATGCTAGAATTACAGAATTTATGGGTAATTTAAAATTATCTGTGAGACTTCAAAGTTATTTTCTAATACAAATAAGTGAATTTGTGTGTCAAAAAAAAAAAAAAAAAACAGTGTTCCAAAAAAACAGTGTTCCAACAAATACAAATACTTTTAAGAATGGAGATTTATGAAATCTTTCCTCTGTCGTTTGCATGCAGATTGACTTATGACAACAAGAATAAGGCATAATTCATCTAAAATTGTTGTATAAAAGTTTAAGGACATAGTTAAACAGGCATAATTTATGGAACCAGATTTTCAAACTAATAATATAATATAATATAATATAATATAATATAATATAATATAATATATCCAAAAATGCTAAACACATGAGAAGAACTAAGTGAAAAAGACTGCTAAAAATGTGCTTTTTTTTAAATTTGGGGATTTCCTCCTTAATTTAGGTTGTTCCTTAAAAAAGAAATTTGATCATAAGCTAATAGTAATCCATTAACAGCACTTGGAGTTATTTTTTAACTTATAGATAATAGATATATCCAACACTTATAAATATGAATCAATTAGCATGCAAAACAAAACACTTTCTTCTATAGTATCTCCTATTATGATTCAAACTTAAATGATTCTGTACCTTGATTGTCTGTCTGCTCGTCTGAAATCGCTGTTCGGATACTTGCTGTTGATGAAGGAGTTTTTCATTGACCTCCTTATATTCTTTCACAGATAATTCTGCAGTTTTTCTGGCACTCAGAAGCATACTGTTTTGTTGTTGCAAAGATATAATTCGTTCTCGCAATAATATAATATTGCTGTTTGATTTCTGGGCAGCTATATTTTTGTACTTCTCTCTAGTGGCTATATAAAAATAATGTTGTAGATAACATTTTTTAAAACTGACTAAATTCAAGAAGACTTGTAGTTAGTTTTATTTCCATTCTTACCTCTAGTGTACACGGTTGCATATGGATTCCTCTGTATATTAACATTCTTCTTTTGCAAAGCTGGTTTTCTGGTGTTCTAGTAGTGAAATGAGAACATTACATTAATATTCAATAATGATATATAAAATTACATAGTAAGAAGTGCCTCACTACTTAAATTGTGTTATAAAAAGTTTCAATGGCACGATGACTCAATTAGCTAATCCTCTACCTGCAAGCACCAGCATCCCTTAGGGGAAAGTAGTGAGGGATGGCCTAAACAAGGCCTTGGGGCCCTACACCCATGTGAGAAACCTGGAAGAAGCTTTTGCCTCTTGGCTTCAGAGAGGCTCATTTTCAGCAACTGTGCCATTTGGGGAGTGAGCTAGTTAGTGCATGAAAGATCTTCTCTCTCCTCTACAAATCAGCCATTTCAATAAAAATAAATAAATCTTTTGTCAAAGGTTCCAAAAAAAACCCTTACTGATTTACACCAACAACTCACAGAAAACCTTATCATACTAAACAATTACAGGTAAAAACTCTACTCAAAAGAAATAGAAATTTAACCCTGAGACAATGTTTTTTCATTGGAATGCCAGATTTACAAAGAAAGAGAAAGATCTGTCCACTACTTCACTCCCCAAGTGGCCACAATGGCTGGAGTTCAGCTGATCTGAAGTCAGGAGGCAGGAGCTTCTTCCAGCTCTCACGTGGATGCAAAGTTCCAAGGCTCTGGGCCTTCCTTGACTACTTTCCCAGGCCACAAGCAGGGAGCTGGATGAGAAAGTGGAGCAGCCAGGACATAGACTGCGCCCATATGGGATACTGACACATGCAAGGCGAGGATTTAGCCACTAGGCTATTGCATTGGGCCCCAGAGACACTTTTAAAGATAGTTGATGGGTTATGCCATGTTGGGTTGGAGTAACAACTAGCACATGCAAGATTTGTGGCTCAGAATTAAGCCATGTCAGGGGGCAAAGAGGACACCCTGGCTGGACTGTGATTCTCAGTGTGAGAGCCAGAATGGGGGCAGGGAACTGGGCTGAACAGGACTACAGTATCCCTCGGCATGGGTGCAGACTGGGTCTGGGGTGGGCCAGACTGGGTTAGGTTCCAGCACTCACTGGTGCTTGCAAGAGCCAAAGTAGGTATTGGATAGGTAGGGCAAGGTCTCTGCACCCACAGAACCATGCAAGAGCTGAATTGGGGGTAGATCAGGCAGGGCTAGACTGTAGCATCCAACAATAAGAGCCGGAATGGGTGTGGGCTGGTTGGTCAAGGCCACTGTTGCTGCCAGGACAGAAGATGGCCAAGTCAGGCTGGGCCAAGAAACCACCAGTATATGCAAGATCTGCCACTGAGAGGTGACCTGATATAGGAGGTTTTAGAAATCTATTCCAGGCTGAGCTAAGCAACCAAATCCACTGTTGCATACAAAAGCCAGAGTAAGTGCAGGCTGGTTGGGCTTTGCCACAGTATCAACTAGCAGTTGCTAGTACTAGGGCAAATCTTATCAGGCTAGACTGTAGAACAACCTGGAAAGTACAAGATCTGGAGCTGGGATTGGGTCTAGTAGGGAAATTGTGGGCATTTCTCTGGTGGGCTGCAACTCCCAATGTTGAACGTAAGAACCAGCACTGGGGTTGGTTAGCCTGGATGGTCAGGCCTGGTCTGGCTGGATAGGCAGTGGCATCTGCCAACATGAGTATGCTGGATAGGCTGAGCTAGGTACACTGATGCATACTAGAGCCAAATGTGATGTAGGACAGACTCCACCCATTTGCTACACATACCGGCATGCACAGAAACTGGGACTGGAGGTGGTTCTGGTGGGGGTTATTGAAGGTTGCTCCGACTAGGCTGTAGTTCTTGCTGGTGTGTGTGACTGCCTAGAGGGTGTTGGGTAGGGTTAGGCTGCAGCATATATTGGTTTGTGTAGGAGATGGGGCTGGAGACAGAATTGATCAGGTGACCACAGCTACCACTGTGTGTGTGTAGGCTTATGTGGGTGACGGTGTGAGCCAGACCCCACACTGGCTGGCACAAACAGGAAGCAGAACTAGGGATCACTTCAGACCAGGTTTCGCCGGGAATCCCCCTCAACTGCACCACTGGGCTCAAAACTCAAACCATGGCGAAAATCACAGGCTCTATGGTTTGACCAAGAGGCATATGTATCAGAACTGGGTCTCCTCAGTTTGCAGAGGTCTGTGCAGTGGATGGCATGCCCAGACACTCATGGAGGACACGACAACCAGTTCACTGAGGCCTGCACAGGATGTCTAGTACCATGGAGGGCAGAACAAAAAGAACAATAGAACAGCGCTCCTGGTCAAGGTTTGACAGTGAATATCTGGGCGAACAGAGACTTTACGGTAGACTATATTAGTAAACTGACATTGGAAGAATTGTCCAAACCTTGAAGCAACAAAAATCAACAGCATCTCAGAACTATGAAAAGCACTTAAGCAGTGCCCTCAGAACACGGGGATCCTGGTATGAGATCTGGTATGACATCTTTAAAACCTGGGTTCCAATACAGTGTTGTTGCTGGGAGCATCCCTCTTCCCTTCTCTCCATACTTTCTCCCATTACAAAAGGAGATTGGAAAGCGTTGTCTCATCTACTTTCCCCCATGGCTCAAGGCTCCCCACCCTAATTGGTGGTCCATATGGGCATGCCTCCCTCTCAACTATGTAACATCATCGAAAATAAAATGAGTTATTATTATTTTAAAAATAAATTAGGTATAAATTGCAATTCTTTTCAAAGACTCTAAAATATTAACATCTCCTTTCTTAAGATGTTTTTGAAGGGTCTCATTTGAACTTGTCTTCACAATCAGTTCTTAGGTCAGAAAGATCTCTTGGCACACAAAGTCATGCCAGACCTTAAATCTCAACAGTTTGGTGAGAAAACAGACAAAACATAATCCAGTTATGCTGCTTAGGAGGGGGCCTGGCAGGAGGCCTTTAGGGAGGTGTGATCTCAGAAGGTAATTTCTGGGAGAGGCTAGGCCACAAAAGCCTCAGTCAAGCCCTGCTGCTTTCTCTGTTTCCCACTTGCTACATGATCCTTCCCCTACAACAGCTTCACTAATACCATATATCACCCTCCTGAGGGTTCCAAACCCATGTGCCCTATCTGGTCTTGGGAATCTCCAGAACCACCAGTTAAAATAAGCTTTTCTCTCATCAGCTGTTTACTTCAGGTATTTTGTTATAGTAACAACAAGTTAACTCATACAGTGGCATACGTTTTGTAATTTTGTTAAGATTCAGTTGGTATTTGTGCCTGGCATGACAGCTTGGTGGCTAAAGTGTTTGCCTTGCACGTGCTAGGATCCCATATGGATGCCAGTTTGTATCCCAGCTGCACCACTTCCCTTCTAGCTCCCCACTTGTGATCTGGGAGAGCAGTGGAGGATGGTCCAAAGCCTTGGGACCCTGCATCCATATGGGATAGCCAGAAGAAGCTCCTGCATTCTGGTTTCAGATGGGCTCAGCTCCAGCAGTGGCAGCTATTTGGGGAGTGAATCAGTGGATGCAAGATCTTTCTCTGTATCTCCTCCTCTATGTAAATATGTTATCCCAATTAAAAAAAAAATCAATTGGTATTTAAAAGTCTGTCACATACTGAGACAGTCCAAAACAACTTCCAGTTGAATTACTAATACCAAGCACTAGACATGGTATTGAATTACCAGACCTAACATAAAAAATAATCTGGCTTCCCTAAAGTACTGCTGCTGATACAGAAATACAGAGAATTAACAAACCCCGAAACAAAGACATGTAGAGTCTATCTACAATTGCAATAAGAGAAACATTCTTAAAGGCCAATAAAGGAAGTAAAAGTTCAAGCGAAAAATAACTGACCAGCAAACATGATCAACAGCTTAGACAGCCATTTGTATTTGAGTCTCTTTACAAACATGAAGATGAATGTACCTTGAACAGTATTTAACAAAAGAAACCAAAAACAAAAAATACACCATGTAGATCCCACAAAGTTCAAAAATAGGAAAATCAGCCAAAATGCTAAGGAAGAAAAAGCCAGAACCAATTGCTTTAAAGTTAAGTGATCATCTTTGAGCTTAATGAAAGGTCCAATATTTTCTGAAAACACTTGCTACTGCGTGAATTTTAACATGAATTTTATGATTTCTAACAAGCACAATCTAAACAAAGTAGTTTATGTTCTTGCTATCTGAAAGACTTATGAGTACTTTTATTTAGAAACTCATTAAACAGATATACATTACTATAACTGAAGAAATTTTCTGCCAAACACCACCACGCAAAGTCAATGATTCTTTTTGTTTGTTTAAAGATTTATTTATTTTTATTTAAAAGTCAAATACACAGAAAGGATGAGAGACAGAGAGCAAGATCTTCCGTTCGATGACTCACTGCCCAAGTAGCCGCAATGGCTGGAGCTGAGCCGATCCAAAGTCAGGAACCAGGAGCCTCTTCCAGGTCTCCCACGTAGGTGCAGGGTCCCAAGGCTTTGAGTTGTTCTCAACTGCTTTTCCAGGTCACAAGCAGGGAGCTGGATGGGGAAGTGGGGGATCCCGGCATGTGCACGGTGAAGACTTTAGCGGCTAGGCTACTGCGCCTGCTGGGACTACATTTAGAAACATCTCATTTCCAGGTCTCTGGAGTTGTGGAGCTGGCCTCAGTGATGCCTGCCATCACTGGGATTGGAGGAGTCTGGCTTGCAGGACCCTTTTCTGCCGGGGTGATCGATCTGGGCTCCGATTTCTATTCCAATGGCTCTGGACTTCTGAATGCCCGTTATGCCAGCTCCAATGTTTGTCTCCACTTCATCCTTTGTCCCTATCCTGTTCCTTCAACCTCTGACCTCCTTCCTGCCAGACGACTGGTGCTTCAGTCTCTCCTCCTTTGGCTCCCTGGCTGGCTCCCCACCTCCTCCGCAGGTGGTGGTCCAGGTCATAGGAGCCCAGGGTAGTGCTCCGTGTCTGCCTGGCTTCTGACCTTTGGGCCTCCTCAGAGCTCTTGGCGTCCTCTGGCTTCTGGATTCTTCCTTTGTGGTCTTGCTTCTGGACAAGGAAGAGGTGGACACTTGCTCCACCTGCACCTCCTGGTCATGCTTCCCTTTTTTCTTTTTCTTTTTTTTTTGATTTTATCTTTTTTGTGTTTTTTGTGGAGGGGGGTTTCATCTTCAGAATCCTCAGATGCACTTGGGGAGGGGATCCTAACCCCACAGCCGCTTTCCTGGAGCTCTCTGGTCACCTCATCCATGTCCTCTGAGAACTTAGGCACCCTATAGTGAGCCACATGATCCACTCGAATGGTTCTTCCTTTAATCTTGATCCGATTAAAACTGTCAACAGCCAGAATTGTGCTCCTTTGGTCTTCATAGCAGAGGAAGCAGAAGCCTTGGGATTTTCCAGTCTTCTTGTAGCGCACGGGATTAATATTAACAACATCCCCATATGGCGAAGACACACAAATGATATCCCCTTCTGTTAGTTCATATTGAAGCCCTCCCAGCAAGATTCCGAGTGCCACGACGCCTGCTCCGCCACCCCGAGCTGGACATCCCGATCATTCAGCTTGCTGATGAGCTTCACCTTCGTTAACCATTCATCTTGTCAGCTTCGCTCTCAGCATCAAGGACTTGCCCGGTGAGGTTGCGTGGTACATGCATCAATTTCTTTAGCCGTTCCTTCTTCTGATGGCCAACTGTCTTGGGTTTAAGCCTGCCAGCAAGCTCCAAGTGCACCGAGAGTAAGGCAGCGGGCGGTGTTCTTGGGTCCAGGAACCAGCGGAGACAAGCTGATGAGGAATGTCTGCTTATTCAACACAAGGTCCTGGTTTTTAAAGGTTTAAGAAAAGGGAGGGTAGGAGGGCATTTTCAGGTAGTCCCTTCACCCAATGACACTGTGATTGCCTAAAAGGCACGCCTAATCCTGTTGACCTTCCAATCGTTTCAGAGATCATGTTCTGCATACAGGGTTGGAAGTTGTTCTTTATGCCAGGGCCGGTAAGCTCTAGGCCACGCCCACCAGGAGCAGCCAGAGACCCTGGGGTGATTTCCCACACATCTGGGCAGTGAGTCATACAAAATTCTATTTATCATATCACTCAGTTAGTAGGTGTTTAGCAAATAACTTTTGGTATGAAATTTATTTTGACTAATTAAAATAGACACTTGTTCCTTGAACACTTTCTATGATGTTCTGGCCAGATCTTAAAAATATTTTTTTCAAAAATTTGGTTTTAAACAATCCTATAGTTTATTTCAGGGGCAACCCAATTTTTGCCACAAAATAAAATGATCTACAGCATAAATAGGCAGAATTTTTTTCACTTTATATATTTTGTATATATGAAAATAATAATGACCTTATTGATACATTTATTTATGTCTTGCTGAGGTATAAATATCTGAAGATTTTTAATGAATGTAAATACTAGTACTTGAAAATGACTGGAAAGTTGGTATATTCACAACATACTTCAAAACAGACTTAGTTTTCAATGACTATTAACACTGTCAACAGGTACTCCATTAACATTTATCAGCACTAGCAGCATTTATTGATTAAATAATGAAACATGAGATAAAACAAAAAACATAGCTTACAAATGAGCAAATAATGTTTTATATACCTTGGAGGTCTTGCGATCCATGCTTGAATGTGTTTGTGCAATTTCTTTCCCTTGTACTTTGCTGTCTTTTATTTGGTCAGTTTCTTTCTGGTATCCTCCGTCTTCTATAGGACTTATTTTCTGAGATGTTTCCACAATAACTGTTCCCAGACTTTGAGAGCTCTGTTCAGAATCACTGCTTTGGGAAAAAGAAAATTGGCGATACAGAACCCAAGAAGAGTTTTTACACACATTTCCTTTTATTTCAAAAACAAATGATATTATACTGTAAATTTATACAGATGTCTTGACTTAGTAAGGAATTTACTGGTTTTAAATGTTAAAAAAGAAAAATTCGACAATATGTTTATAAAACCATAGAGTATTGTGAATTATAAAGTATTATATCCCTATTACATCTGTAGCATTTCCGCTAAGTGTAGACTCAGAAAACAAAGACTTTTCACTACTTGCTGAATCAGGACTGAAAGAATTAATGTCTCTAACAGTTTTTCCCTCATTTGAAAGAAAATTCAGATTTCCATGGCTTCCCCTCATTGAGTTCAGCATCATCCCTAAGGCCAGGTATCAGTGAATAAAAACACTAAAGGACGAGGTAGAAAATTTCCTGTCTTCATGTAAATTTTGGTAGTAAAGGTACAGAAAACCAGTAAGAAGAATAAGCATACTATATTATATATATGTATATATATATGATAAAGAAATAAAAAACAATTAACAATCCTCATCATTACTTTCAACCAAAAATCTTATTCAGCTACCCAATGAAAACTTTTCTTTGAAAGTCAGCACTGAAAGTCAAGAACCCAGATTATATTTTAAAATAGAAAAGCTAGGAGCCAATTCCAGAAAAGACCGGAACTTAATGAAAGTTCTTCAATCAAGTCAAGGCCTTGGCCACCATTACCTAAAGAAAGAGGCCAAGTGAAAAAGGCAGGGGCAGATCTGCGAGTTAGAGCAAAAAAATAGTACTGAGATTGAGCTGGTAATCAAGTTTTCCCTGGAAAGAAAAGTGTAGAACCTAATGGCTTCAAGGATAAAGCATACCAATCATTTAAAAAATTTATTTATTTATTCATTTCACTAGAAAAGCAGAGAGAGAAAAAAAGAGAGACAGGAAGGGAGAGATATTGCACCCATCTGCTGGTTCATTCCCCAAATGCCTGCAACACTCAGGCCTGGGTCAGGACAAAGCCAGGGATCAAGAATCCAATTCATGTGGATATCAGGGACCAAAGTATGTGAGTTATTACTGGCTGCCTCACAGGGTAAGTTTTAGCAAGAGGCTGAAATTGGAAATGGATCAAGACTTGAACCACAGCAATTCACTTAGGAATGTCCAAGCATGACACCAAACATCCATCAGGCTTTTAAGAATCAACACCAGTCTTCTTAAACTATTCCAAAGGACAGGAACCCCTTATAAAATCATTTTGAGGCTAAGATTATCTTGATACTAAGGCCACACAGACACAACAAAAAAATAAAACATAGACCAATATCCATGATGAGCACAAATCTAAAATTTCTCAACAGTATTACTGGAAAATCTGTTTCAAAAGCCTATTAAAAGTTCATTCATCATGATGAGGTGGAATTTGCCCAAGAGATGTCAGGATGTTTGAACATGCACAAATCAACAAACATAAAATATCACATGGTTGGGGGTGGGCATTGCAGTAAAGCAGATTATACCCACTTCTAATATCACAGTCGTGATCAGAGTCTTAGCTGTTCCACTTCTTATCTACACTTCTGCCAATTCATCCTAGCAGGCAGCAGATAATGGATCAAAGATTTAGGACCTTGTTACTGATGTAGTTCTGGGCTCCTATACTGGGTCTGTCCTAACCCTGACTATTTAAAGCTTTTGGAAAATGAACCAATGGATAGAAAAAAGTGTCTCTTTCTCTCTCTTTCCCATCCTTTCCCTCTTTCTCTCTTTTTTTCTGTGTGTGTGTATCTATCATCCTTCAGGAAAAAAAATAATGAATAAACATTTTGTTTTTAATTACTTGGCGAAAATGAAATAAAACAATTACGTAACCATCTCAAAAGATTCAGGGAAATCATTCAATAACATTAAATATCCATTCATAGTAAAAATCAAGTTAATTATAAGAGCCACAACCCTCAATAATCATAAAGAATAAAAATGACATACACAAAGTCAACCTTGTATCAAAGAAGGAAAAACTGGAAGCATCTCTTCTAAAGCCTAGAAGTTGACAAGAATGTTCAACTTGTATGAATGTTATTTCATACAATACTGGAAGATTTAGCTATATAGTAATCAGTCAAGAAAAAGAAATAAATAAGGCAGGCCTGGCACAGTAGCCTAGTGGCTAAAGTCCTCGCCTTGCACGCGCCAGGATCCCAAGTGGCTGTCAGTTATAATCCCTGCGGCCCTGCTTCCCATCCAGCTCCCTGGTTGTGGCATGGGAAAGCAGTATAGGACGGCCCAAGGCCTTGGGACCCTGCAAGCATGTTGGGATACCAAAAAGAATTTTGTGGCTCCTCATCAGCTCAGCTCCTGTCATTGCGGCCACCTGGGGAGTGAATCATCAGACAGATCTTCCTCTCTTTCTCTCCTCCTCTCTATATATCTGACTTTCCAATAGAAAAAATTAATCTTTAGAAAAAATAATTTAAAAATAAATAAAATCTTTTTTTAAAAAAGGCATACAAACAGTAAGGAAAGAGGAATTTAACTTTTCCTTGTTTGCAAGTGACCTGATTCCATGTATGAAAAGCACATACTCCACCTAAAACAACTATTAGAAGTGGGTGAGCTGGCTTCACCTGGACCAGCCCTAGATGTTGCAGTCATTTGGCAGTGAACCAGTGGATGGGAAGGCACACTCTCCCTCTTACATGCTCCCTTTCTTTCTCTTTCTCTGCCTTTCAAATAAATATACATAAAATTTTAAAAATAAATGTCAATATCAATATTGTCTTATATGTTGTAGATAAAATAAAAGCTGACCTGAATGTAGAATAGTGATTGTGACAGACTGGGAAGATTAGCGGGTAGGAATAAAAGCTGAACACTGAGTAACAGGTAATAAAACAGAATTAGATGGAAGAAGTAAGTCCCAGAGTTCTATGACGACACGATGTGAATACTGTATGTTTTGTTAAAAACTAGAAGAGAAGAGTTCAAAGGCTGTAAACATTAAGAAATGAAAAGGAAATGGAAATGTGAATTACATGATTTGAACAGTACATGCTATTTATATGAGCTAAAATATTTCATTGTACTAGCTATAGTTGATTCATGATTTGGCTCCTGAATTCATACAGGATTTTAAATCTGCAAGTAATAAAATAATGGTACTAAAATTATAGCAGCATAACACCATCATTGTATTTTTTAAATAATGATTTATTTATTTTTATTGAAAGGCAGATCTTCCATCCACTGGTTCATTCCCTAACTGGCTGCAATAGCTGTTCCAAAGCCAGGAGCCAGAAGCTTCTTCTGGATCTCACACAAAGTTGCAGGGTCCCCTCCCGGGCCATAAGCAGGGAGCTGAATGGGAAGTAGAGCAGCCAGGACACGAACCAGGGCCTATATGTGACCTTGGGGAGTACAAGGTGAGGATGTAGCCACTGAGCCATCGTGCCAGCCTCCACCCCAACCCCATTATTGTATTGGTTCAGGTTACTGAGGGCATACTATCAGAAGGTATTTCTGCAAGAGGGCTGATGATAATAGCCAAGGCTGTGCCCAGTCGCTGCCTCTGCTTCTGCTTGCCGTGTTGATTCTTCCTCTGCAAACCATCTACCAAAGGTCCAATACATCAGAGGCCAAGCCAACAGGGTCACCTCACTGTGTGAGGGGTCAGAAGGCACAGTAGGAGGTTAGGGTTTATGGTTCCTGGTGAAATTACTCAAAAATATAGAAGTGTATTCTCTCCATTTCTTAATACATTCTTTCTTAACACAATCCATTTCTTAACACATTCTTTCTTTGAGGAAAGACAGAGGGGCAGAATTAACATATCAATTTACCATCTCAGAAGGAGGAGTGACCCACACTAATCTCATCTCTGGGTCACTGCCAAAGGGATGGTTCTTTGATTCAGAATTAGGTACTTTTGTGAATAAATCTGTTTCTTGTCTTTTTTTCTTTTGTTTTCTTTTTTCTCTCTCTCTTTCTCTCTCTCTTTCTCTTTTTCCTTTGAGTAAATCCGTTGAGATGGTGTCTAACACCATCTCCACCAGCACATCAGGTTTCTCTTGGTATATATGGAGCTCCTTCCAGGAGCCCCCTTTCCCTTTTTTTTTCCTAAATAAATTCTGCTTTGCCAACTGGAATTGTCCACATGAAAATTCTTCTTTCATGTGAGGCAAGAAACCAGGTTGCTGCCGTGTTTCACGTGGAATTCACTACATTAGCTTGAATTTCCTTTCATAACTGTGAGTTAAATAAACCTTTTTCTCTTTAGAAGATTAGTTGCAGCAATAATTACAGTAATAATGAAACACTAATTGAAACACTAATGCATTATCCCAGAAAAAGTAATAGTATTACACTAACCCTAAATTTTAAAATCAAAAAAGAGAGGATATTAAAAATAGGGGATAAAAGCAAAATATGAGAAGCATGGAATAGGCTTTATGATTAAGACTTGAGCCTTCAGAGAACAAAAATGATATGACGCAGTCCTGAAGCAAGAAATAAAGATCAAATGTTATAAGTGACTTTAAAAATATTTTTGACTAAGAATAAAATGTATTTGTAGAAAAAGAATATTCAGAAATCACGAGCATATATGATGCATTTGGAAAAAAGTGATGAGGCAATAGCTAAATGACTTAATAACAGGAGATAATTCAGATATAAGCTATTAACTATTGAGACAAGAAAGTTATTTTTTTTTTCATACTTCTAAGCTGGGACCCCCTATAAAAAACTGATTAGTAGGACAAAAATGTATTAATTGGTTTATCACATCTAATAAATGGGAAGTATGCCAAAGTAAGTTCATAATAGTAGCTTAGAGATACAGGTTAGTTAGCATTTTCAATGAAGAACAATAAATTTGTATACAAGGTAAAAACCTTGATGCACAATGGACAGCAGATGTATGCGGTACATCTGGTACACTGGGCTGCTAACACTTAGCTGCTGACCTTAGGCAGGTATTGTGGTGCCCTCCCCAGTGATTGGCTTCTGTGTTTCCTGGTAGACAAAACAGTAGAGATGCTTTCGTATTGCCTCCAACTTGAATGAGAAAGGCAGAGAGCTTTTCTTAAATCTGCTTTTTCTTAATTGCCTTCAGTCCAAAATGATAATTATTGCAATATTAAATATTTTGGGATGGCATTTTTTGCTACTCTTTGTACAAATCTAGTTAATGCATTTATAGTCTGTGCTTTTGCCAAAGAAAGTTGACTTTTCTCATACTTCACTTTCCTAACAATACAAAAATTCTGTTTTTCTGTCTGAATGTATAAACATTTCCTGGTTGTTACCCATCACTGAATGGGCATGCTCTCGTAAGAATTATTCAACTATATGAAATAAATATTTAATGGGGTGATAATTATGCACTCTAGTATTATTTATTACATATGACTAAGTTCCATTTTTCTCAGTATCCGAACAACTTTCTTGTATCTTTGACTATGCAAAAGAAAAAAAAATAGAATCTTTTGACATCCCTAAATTTCCACTACATGGTTTTTAACTGAGAATTATTTACACCTGACTGATTACTAGAAGCGTGTTCTGTCAGACAGGAAATTTAACACTTAATCTTTATGGTAAAAAATTGAGTTTTACTGCTAAGTAACTTATGTGACAACTCTTATAACAGATATAATGAGATATATTTCATAATAGATATAGCCTTGTGCATATGCACTAATCTAGATGTTAGAATTGAATTATTATTTAACTTTTATGCATTTACTCATACATACATACTCACACATAAACTGTACCACTAAATTATGAATACTGTGATCATACCAAGAGGCTGAAACAAATTTGGTAACTTGAAACTTGAATATCCTTAATGACACATGAAGATATTTCAAAAAGTTCATATACAATGCACAATAAGAAAAATATTATATCAAAAAGTATTAATTTCATTTTCCAAGAACATGCTACATATCCTAATAAGTAAATACTTTGTATACTTTATTTCATCTCTAATTACTTTTGAGAAAAGGGAAAAAGAACCTGGGAAGAGATAACAAGGAAATGGAATGCAGATTTGGTCCTGCAGCTTTACCTGCATACATTTTTTTTTCTTGTGTGTGTTTTTATAAACCAGCTTGAGGACAAGGGGCTTGACCTGATGATAATTTAAAACAGTAGTTCCCAAATTTGTCTGCATACTAGAACCAACTGGGAAGCTTCAAAAAAAATTGCTAAAACCATAGCACATCCCCAAAGTTATAATTTATCTGGTCTGAAGTGTGGCCTGAGCTTTGGGATTATTATTAGAGCTCCAAGTGATTATAATATACAAACAAGCTTTGCTGCTCAGAAAATAATGCCCCAACTTATGGAAGTTTGACATACTGAATCCCTTAACCTAAAGAACTCTGCGTAGACTCAGAATCAAGCAAGATCCCTCTGGCCTTCTCCTGCCCTTCCGGCTTCTCGAAGCAAGTCACAGAAATGGAAATCCCTCTTTCCCAAGGCAAGTGATAGACACTATAGTACTTGTGTCTCCAGGGCAAGACATGACACTTAAAAGCATGGACTTCTCTCCCAACTTTCTGTGTAAGAACTAGCTACAAAGAAAATCTCTGACTTACCTTGTCTGACAGATTCTAAGACCTTCATTTTAGAAGGGGTCCTGTCTTACACATCTGAGAAGAAGGAATGTCTCATGCAAAGGCCAAGAAAACTGCTGAACAAACAGACCTTGCTGTCTCGCCCTTCATTAAATCATACCTTTTTTTTTTTATCGAACCACATTTTTACATGACTGTGTATTTCTAAATCGAACCTACGACAGGGAATGCTTTTTCAAATTCTTTCAGGCAATAATCTATTTCATGTAAATTTCTGATTAAATAAATCTTATATTCTTTTAGTTGATCAGGAATGACTCCAGGTAACACACTTCTGTCTCTACAATTTTTTGGAACCACATTTTAAAATAATTATAAAATCTCTCTGTAATTAAGAAAACTATCAATAGTTAAACTGAAAACAAAATGACTATTTGGGAGTTTAAAGACAACAGAAAACAACAACAAAGTAGGAATGAAATGAGAGAAAATATGTCATTACAAAACAAGACAGAATTTTTAAAACTATAGCAATTTAGACAATGTGTTAAGCAATTCTGGCAACACTGGATTTCCCCATTTTCTTGGCATAAAAAAAGATATATCTGTCATTCATTTGCCTTTGTTGTTTTACTGATGTGCTTCAAGTGCATATATGAATTACAGCCAGGGGTAAGAGAAAGAAATCTTACAGATTTTTTAGTATTCTCCTGTTGCCATTCACTAGGTGTTAAATAACTTAAGACTAGAAATCTGTATAACTTTAAAGAACTAATTTTTAACCACCATTCAATTAAAGTTAGTACAATGACTTTGCATAATACATACATGAAATAATTAGTGAAGATGGTTCTTAATTTAAAGGATGTTAAGCAGCTTGTAGACATCTGGTAACAAGCTGAAATGGGTCATTCAAAATTTATCTAACTAAATTAAGGGGGAAAAATGTTTCTCCTCCCAGGTTGGCATGTCACAAGATAACTAAACTGACTTAGTAGGCTTGCCTGGGAATCCTTAGCTGTCAGTGGTGAATATGCAAAGGGCCAGCAAATTAAATCAACCTGCCAAACTGTCAATTTCAAGCCTCATGACTGCATGAAAATAGCATCACTGGAAGAAATCAAGCATTGCCTTCTTTTGGGTTTCCTGGCACCTATTCAAATACTCATGCAGTTGTGGCTAATTTTGCATGCAAATTTCAGTCAATAAGCTCAGAACAAGACCTCCCAAGATATTTCAAAAGATCTGACAGTATTTTTTCTGAATACCAAATCGACAGTAGTTGAAATTCAATCTCCATTTGCCAGTACTTTACATATGCACAGTGTCCCCACCACAGAGTTAAGTTAATGAGAGCCTTACCTGCTTTCACTCACATCCTGCCAGCCGTCCTTGCTAGGGTCCTCAAACACATTGCTCATAACCTTGATGGAGTGATTGAGAACAGTGTGGTGACGACCCACGGAGCACTTTTTCTTGGCAGCTTTAAATTTAACCTTGGTAGTTGTTGTTTTACAATCACATTGCCCAGATCTCACTGCCATGGTAGCCAACTCAGACTGAGTTTTGTCGGCTGAATGGTAAGGATTCTCTGTTGGATTCATCAGCTCTTCATTTTCATTTCTCAATGCATCAGCTTCTGCTGCTTGTCTCCTTAGGGAAGTGACTTCTTTCTCCAGCTCACCGATTGTCACTTGAAGTTCTGTTTTGTCTTTTTCTATATCTTTACTCTCTTTTAGGAGCTGTTTTAGCTCCTTTTCTCTGGTGTCTGCTTCTTCTTGCTGTTGTTTTAAGAGGGATTTCAGGAAATCATTCTCTTGCATTAATTTTTTATTTCCCTCTTTCAATTTTCTCGATCTTTTCTCAAAAGATTTCAGCCGATTTTCCAACTCAATGACCTAAACAAAAGAGCTTGATTTATGCTTTTAAAAATACAAAACCATAATCTGCATTTTTAGTATCATTTCTAACTGATGAAAAAATTACATTTAGCACAAGGACAAAATAAATACAGCATATTTAATTCTTAAATAATTCTAAAGTGGCATAAAACAATACGTTCAAAAGTGCAATAATCTATTGAATAAAGGACAGAAGATAAAAGAATTCAAAATTCTATACAAAGTAACACAAAACTACACACAGCAATAACTTCAGTTTGCTGAGCTCCTAAGAAACTTGCCTATAATTTACTACAAAAATATGCATTTCTAGAGAAATGATAATTTATGCATAATGTTGAGCAATGCATAGATAAAATGCACTATTAGTTAATACTTTTCTTTAATTTTAATAATCAGGAAAAAGTAATGAATAAATAAATAACAACCAATTATTGAAGCATCTTTTTTCCCCCTTTAAGTTAGAAAAATTTGGGAACGATGTTGTAAAGCAGGTAAAGCTGCCACCTTCAACATCAACATCCCATATAAATACCAACTTGTGCTGCAGCTTCTGGACTTTAGCTCCAGCTCCGTGTATTGGCTGCTCTGCTTCTAATCCAGCTACCTGCTAATAAAAAGCATTGAAAGATAACTGAGTGTTTGGGCCTGTGCCACCCACGGGGGAGACCTGGATAAAGTTCCTGGGTCCAGTGCTGGCTATGGTAGTCCTCAGGGATAGGGGAAAAGAACCATCAGGTGGAAGTTCTTTTTGTAACTCAAAATAAATAAATTTAAGACGAAGTATAATGTTGGTAGGTAAGTGGTCCTTAGTTCTGTAAGGGCAAATGGAAACTGGATGACAAGAACAGAATAAGGAAAAGGGCACATAGGTTTATTTACCTGGAAAAGGGGGGAAGTCTGGTAAAATCACACCAGTGTGATTTCTTACTTGCTCACTATTAGAACCTTATATATCCCTTTTTCTAGGGGGAGGTAGAAAGGAAACTACAGATAATTTTTAAGGGAATGAAATGACTGGCTTTTTAAAGAAATTCAGTGGGTCTAGAGAACATACTGTGGCTTGGGACAGTGTTTGACCCCTAACATAGATGATAATCTGTGAATAATTCTTATGGACCAAAACAGAACACAATAATCTGTGACAGAAATCTTTCCAAATATGTTAACCTTCCTTGAGTTCACGAAAAGTCAGGGTCTAGGTCAGAGGAGCCATTCATTATTGGCAGGTGCAGTCTAAACTGAGGCAGATGAGGTCACCAGACAGAAAAGCTTACCCTGCACAGGGAGGGGGAGAAATAAGGGACAATCAGAAGAACTTCTATGATGCAGTGGGCTCTACGGCCTCTCAGAATGTTACAGTCCAAGATCTAACAATTTTGTTTTAAATTCAAAATATTTCAAGGTTACAAAAAATTTTTCCCTTTATTGCAGTAAGTAATATTCATGTAAGGCACAACAAAGCTAATAAATATTTCCTGACATCAAGGAATTTCAAAAACTATTTTGTAAAATTAAAATTTGTATACCTAATCTAACAAGAGCAAGCACTATTTTTTGTGAATGTTACTGTTTATGAGATAGTTTTATAAACATGAACTCAACAGATCATCAAAAACATGAGGTAAATTGACCAATACAAAGCTTTATAGAACAGAAAAAGAAAAAGGCAAAAGAGATAATGAAAGCTTAAATTACATACAAAGATAAACTGTTCTTGCTGTTAACTGGGCTTTAAGGTTCAGGATTCTACAGTTTCTACTATCCCAAAAGCTGTTGGAGAAAGAAGAGTTATCCACAAATATAGGGAAAATGAATAAAGAATTAGAATGAAGAACGAACCAGGGATATCCCAGAAATTCAACTGATTGAAAATTATATGGGTTCGTTTTTTACTTTCAAAACAAAATTATTCAAATAAACATTTCAGATGTGTTGACGTCTGCACTGGTATAAATCGTTGCGTTCCCTCAAATACTCATGTATTAAAAACTTATCGGGCCTGGAACAGTAGCCTAGTGGCTAAAGTCCTTGGCTTGAATGCGCCGGGATCCCATATGGGCACCAGTTCTAATCCTGGCAGCTCCGCTTCCCATCCAACTCCCTGCTTGTGGCCTGGGAAAGCAGTCAAGGATGGCCCAAAGCCTTCAGACCCTGCACCCACATGAGAGACCTGGAGAAAGTTGCTGGCTCCTGGCTTTGGATCTGCGCAGCACAGCCATTGTGTTCACTTGGAGAGTGAATCATGGGATGGAAGATCTTTCTCTCTGTCTCTCCTCCTCTCTGTATATCTGACTTTCCAATAAAAATAAATAAATCTTAAAAGAAAAAACCAAAAAACTAATCACCTATGTGGCGGTATTTAGGAGGTAGGGCTTTTAACGAGTAACGTCAGAAGAACCCTCATGAATGAGATGCATGTCCTTGTAAGAGATCACAAAGACCCAGCCAGCTCTTAAATCATGTGAGGCCACAGTACAGAGGAGCACCAGATCTCAGGCTCGAAGTAGACATCACATTTGTGAGTACCCTGACTTTGAACATCTTGGCCTCATTATTATAAGAAATAAATTTCTATTGTTTATAAGCTATTCAGAACGCTGGTATTTAGTTATAGCAGCCTGGAAGGACTACGATCACAATCAATGATTTAAAGAAACATTATAGAAATGCATGTGTCAAATTTATGCATGTTTTTAACATTTCCACTTACTGATCTTTGACTTGTGAAGGTGTAAACTGTTTCCTTAATATGGGTTTCAGCCATCTTTGATTTATGTATCCTTATGCGCACTTACTCTTTTGAGTTCAACTCCCTTCATTTAATTCAACAGTGGTTTACTGACTGGCTATTCCACCCTGGGGCAGGGATATTTCCCAACACAATATGAAGAATCTCATCTAATTTTAATTGCTTCTATTCCACAGTATAATATACTTACCTACTATGGGACCTATGTTCTTATGGGACATATTTTTGACCTGAGCATAAACTTATAATTTTCACCAAACTATTGATGACCTGGTGTATTTCTGTGAAAGAGATTCTACTGTTCCTTCTCATTGCAAACACTTTATTGGAGAGCTGGAAAATGTGATAAAAAATGTTGTTCAAGAAAACATACAGGACTTCTTCCAGTTCACTTTATCTCTGAATTTTATTATCGTTTCATAAAAGGATTACTCCACACAAATAAGGAATATCACTTCTTTATATACTCTCAGTTGCTCTCAGTGGATCTTTAAATCACTATCCAAACAGTATACTTTCCATAAATTAATTTCATTTCCATAGTGGAGTGAGTAGAACAGACTTTTTATTTTTAATATGTATTTTGTGCAAGTAAGCAATTAAACTGTTGTTTAATTTGTTTTGACAGAGGTGGTATTAGAATATTAAGAAGAAGCAATGTGATCTTCAGGAAATGCAATTTTGAGTCAGATATGTATCTTCCAGCTCTAGCTGACTTAGGTGATAAAATACTTAAACTTTATATCTGTGAAATGGGAATATTAATACTTGCCAGTTCATTATATTAAGTATGATAGTAAACCAGAGTTCCTCACAGGCTGCTTGTCCTAAAAAAATTATTATTATTACTGTTTTCATTATTTCTACTCTTTTGAAAAAAAAGCTTATTTTTCTCTACTTGTAGATGAAGCAAGAGATAGAGAGGTGGGTAAGAGGGGAAAAGGCGAAGAGAAAGGAAGAGATGTCTTTCATCCACTGGTTTATTCCCCCAATTCCCCAAAAAACCAGGAGCCCAGAACTCCAATGGGTCTTCCATGTGAGTTGAAGGGGCACAAGCACTCAAGTCATCATTTTCTGCCTCAGAGGATGCATTGCCAGAAACCTGGATGAGAAGCGCAGCCCATGGGACTTAAGCCAGGTACTTCTACGTGGAAGCCAGAAGAGCCAGTCTACTGCTTATCTTAATGTTCTAGAACATTAATAAGAATAATAAATGCAAAAACAATTCTTAAACTTGAGACTTCAAATCTGGGAGTTATCTTTTCCCCCACTCTTTTGACTAAAACTCATGTAAGTTTCTGTATAATTCCTGGAAGTCTTAGCTATGTGGGAGGTCAGAATACTAAATCCTCCAAGTATAGCACACACACATGCTGAGTCCTTTAAATCAAAGGGCACTCAAGAGCTTCAGTAACATGGTTTCTCTGACCCTCCTCCATGCTGCATCTCCTTACCACCTTGCTCCTACAATGTGATCATACATCTAGAATTCCTCTTCCCGAAGCTGTGTCACTGAAACCGAAATATATCTCGAGCAGAAGAAACTGCTAGAATCTACAAAGATCTCTCTTTTCCTTCCTTTGTTCTGCCCTATGCCCAATGGTAAAGGATGCAGTGAAAGGCCAAGAGTGTGAGCACACAGGCCTTGCTGGCTTTCTCTCCACAGTCTCCTACATTATATGACATCTGTTAGTAAAATCACTTTTCTGCATGATTGGCCATTCTCCGTCAAAACTATCATTAAAACAGAAAGCTCCCACAGGATTAGAAAGTCTTCATTTCTGAAATTACAGAAGGGTATACATTTTTATCTTAACTGAGATAAGTCAGGGATATTTTTAAATTTAAAATTAAAATCATGAGTATTTTATCATTTTATTATGTTATTATGGTAGAGCTATAGTCATGATCACATAAAACCTGGATTAAGTAAATCTGCTGTTTTTCTGTCGTTATCTATCTTGTGCTATATGAATGTCAGCTGTGACCCTTATGACACGTGATGAATTATATCATATTTTTCTGCCCTAACTGGGAAAACTGAACATGTACCTTTAAGGTCTAATGTGTTTATATTTTAACATAAGAACTGGAAACAAGTATTTGTATTTAAGTACAAGATTGAGATGAATGGTAACACAAAGAGATTACTTCTGAAGCATTTGGGGTAGAAAGTTTACAGCACCTACTGAAGTATCATTCATTATTTACTCTCAAAACTTGTCAGACTGATGATCAGCCTCTAAAAATAGATAGCAGGTGAACCGTTGGCGCAACAGTGCCTCACTGGGACACCTGCATCCATACCGGAGTGCCTGGGTTCAAGATGCAGCTCTATTTCTGTTACTATAAACACTGAAAGGCAGCAGCTGAGGATTTCTCAAGTAGATGGGTCCCTGGCACACATGTGGAAGAACTGGACTGAGTTCTGAGCTCTTGGATTTGCCTAGATCCAGACGTTATGGGCATTTGGGGAGTCAGAATTTATTCCTCCCTTCCTTCTCTGTTTCTGTTGGTTTTTCTTTTCTTTCTTATTCTCCTTCTCCTCCTTCTCCTTCTTCTTCCTCAATTAAATTATTTATTTGAAAGGCAGAGAAAGAGAGAGAAATTGATCTAAGGTAGAGAAAAAGAGAGAAACGGATCCTAAACTTTATGGTTCACTCCCCAGATTGCTGAATCTGCCAGAACTGGGTCAGGGTAAAACCTGGGACCTGAAACTTCTTCCTGGTCTCCCACATGGCTTAAGGGCCCAAACTCTTTGACCATCTTCTACTGCTCTCACAGGTGTAGTAGCAGAGCGCTGTATCAGAAATAGAGGAGATAGGACAGGAACTATCACCTCAATGGGATGTCAATATTACAGGTAATGGCATGACCCACTATGCCACAATGCTGGCCTCCCTCTCTGTATTTCAAATAAATTTAAAAAAATCTTAAAATAAAAAAGGTAAATTTCAACATATGTTTAAAAACAAAAGTCTGGGAATTGTTAAAGGCATTAGGATTAAGCGTTGTAAATCAGTTCACATTCCTATTTTTCCTTTAGTACTGCACATTTAAAATAATTTATCGAATGAAAATACTTGACACTGCCACGTGTGCCTATTAGCTTCTTAAGACTGCTATAACAAAGTACCACAAAGTGAATGGCTCAAACAACTGAAAATTATTTTCTTACAGTTTACAAGCCTAGAAATCAAACATCAAGGCATCAGTAGATGGCATTTCTTTTAAGGCCTGTCTTGCTGTCTTGTAAATGACAAAACTTTTCATTTTGTCTTTACAGAGTATCAAGGCATCAGTAGATTGCATTTAAGGCCTGTCTTGCTGTCTTGTAAATGACAAAACTTTTCATTTTGTCTTTACAGAGTCTTCCTCTCTGTGTGTATCTGTGTCCTAATTTCTTTTCCCAAAAAGGACATCAGTCATACTGAATTAGGGCTCAACCTCATTCTATTTTAATGATCTCTTTAAATATCCTACTTCTTAATATAGTGACTTTCTAAAATACTGGTGATTAGGTAATCAACATAAATGTGGGTTGGGGGTATGTAATTCAGTCCAAAAAAGTCTGAAATGTTAATACATTATTTGAAAATAACCTACATATGTTTCACTTCGAGCACACAGAACAGTTTCCATCTTGCTATTGTCTTTTAAATACATTTTGCATAAATGAATGAAAATATTTAAAACAAGGAAACTGAAACATGAGAAACCATGACTGATATACTAGGTTAACATAGAAAAACTAGTATAAAAATCATTTGTGTTGATTTTTCAGCATTTAAGGAGAGTTCTGGATTCATCACTGTAGTAGTCACTTATGGTAGTTTAAATAAGACACTGAATTTATTTAGGATTTCTATCCAAAGGCCATAGATAGTTACAAAGTATTACATATTCGTAGAAATAAAAATGACACAAAACATGGCAAATACCTATGCTGTTCTGAAACACAGATAGCAAGCTACAATAAACTATCTGACATCTAAGCTGAAAATACCTAGATTATTTCAGTTACTCATTTCAAGATAAATGAACATGTACATTTCTTACTCTCTATGTCGTGATGTTACCCTGATCTATGTCATTCAGTAATAATGAGTTGCCAGCCTTTGTTACTTGACCATATGGCGAGTTTTAGAAGTACAGGGAATCAGATCATCTGCTGTAAATCACTACATTTATTGCAAGTCAATTCATAGAGGCAAGAAATACAAGTAGCTGCACTGATGCTTTTCTTAATGTAATTACACTTGTAACTTTACCTCAGTATTAAATATTTATTTTTTTAAATCCAGTGCAACCAAATGAATTATTAAAAATTTAAGATATTTTCTTTGTAAAAATAAGAATTAATACAATCAAGCCTGATTAACTGAAACTGCTAATTCCATCTCTATATAACAAAAATATAAATCAGGTGCAAAATTTTAAGATAAATGTTAAGGCTTCAAAGCAATCTCTATGTTACTACGAATGATAGACACGCTGTGTTATGTCCATAGGATTAACATGGATGGTCTTATTAAAACAGAGCAAGCTACACTAAGTCATATAGTACACATTTTTATCTAAAATGAGATGAGTCATGTATATTTTCAAGTTTAAAATTAAAATCATGAGCATTTTACTACGGTAGAGCTATAAGCATACTCGGCTTATTAGTTTGAATACCATAAATCCTATATGTTTGCTCAAACATGGTAGAGTCTCTTCAAGGCCCATTTTTGGTTAAACCACTAAGTTATAATCAATATGCATATGTAGTCAAAGTTATGGAGAATCCTATTGTTTTCATTTCCTTCATTTTGCACTTGAAAATATTTCTAATCCATGTCAACAGAAGCACCAATATTTATACATTTATTCACTAACATTGATTTCTTAACCCCATTCTGGCAAGCCAATGATTTTGAATTATGAATTTAAATTAAGGATTCACATAGGGTTTAAGATCATAAGCGCTTATTTTAAAAAATAATCCTTTATGTTAAAAGTCAGATTTAACATGTTCAGCTCAATATCTTGAGATTAGACTACCTTCTGTAATGTCTGCTCCGATATTTCTTTCTCATTCTTCTCTGGAGGACTCTTCTTGACCCCATCATCTTCACTGTATCTAAGGAGTTGTTCTGGTAGAGAATAAATAATATATTAGGGACCTAGCATACTGCTGAAGCACTGGAATGTGTGCACCTGCCATTTGAAGCAAAGGAATTCTTCAGTCTTTCAATTATGAATAATCCACTCCATTTTCTTGTTATGTATTTGGCCAGTGACTATACTGTGACCTTTCTTCAAGATTTTCAGGCACATAATTATGTATCCTTGTGCTGCCACCTTTTTTTTTTTTTTAAACATGGCATTAAGAATTTCAAAAGTACAATAGATCTGTAGGTTAACAATGCTATACTTCTATTCCTATTTTCATTCTTTCATGGACTATTCTCCCTTTACCTTAAAAGCTGAATTCATTGCCTTTTTATCTACACAGTCACTACCAGTTTTGTTCTCTGGATCATGTTCCCTGCCAGGAGGATCAGAGCGATTGCTGAACAAAGCAAACAGTTACAGAATTAGGGTGGACTTAAACTGAAACACCCCCTACCCACCACTTTCTTTTCTAAGGAAAAGATCATGCACTGGGCAGGATACACCTTAAAATGCGCCTTTCTTGAATTTTTTGTGACTTCATAATAAATAGAGACCCAGGTATGGGGTGCAGTCACTTTTACAAATCATTTCTGCAGTGGTTACACATTTTGACGACCCAAACCTCTTTAATAAAGCCAAAATCTGCAAGCAGCTTAACTTTAAAGGAAAAAATAATTACAAACCTGCAGTTAATGTTATTAAAATGAAAGTATTTCAAGACTTAGAAATAACTTCGTTCTTATCTGATAAGGTTCTGGGACAATTTTAGCAAACATTTTCTCCCTGAATTATTTTTGGGTGTAGAATATTTTAAACAGTAAGAAAGGGGGCAAAGCAGAATTCATAAAGCTAAAAGGATACAATTCTGTGTTAATACGAGATGATTTTTCTTTAAAGTATGCTTGTCTGCTTTAGGTCAGTGTAAAACTTTGATTTATCAACAAAGGAAAAAGAAAACAATATTATTCTCTGTAGAGTAGAAATCCTCTTGGTATAAACAGTGACTAACAAGTTTGTTAGAGTGAATTAGGCATTTCTTTTGTCTTTGAAACATGACATACCCAATTAAAACTTCTGTACTCATGAAATAAATAGAACACTATACTTAGGATAATAAAAGCCAGAATAGGTAGAATTTGCCGCCTTGGGAGTAAGTACCTTTACCTTGATAATAATCTACCAGATCCCATGTTTCTTTCTCTAGTCCCCTAACACCATGGTGCTGAATTCATTTACAACATTCTTTCAGTAATATAGAAATAATATGCAAATATAATTCTTCCATTCTAGTCATTTAAATATCTGCAATAGTTCTGAGTGAAATATTTACCCTTTAAAAATAAGATAATAGTTTTATATTCAAACAGCATATAGTGCTAACAAATACCTCCAATAAAATAAATGCTAAAATAAAGATTGATTTTTAGAAGGAATTTACTTGCTGCTCTCGTGCTCCTGGGGTGTCCAAGGCCCATTGGTGAACAGGCTAACTGTATTCAGTTGTGCTTAATGCTGGAGACGTTGTTTCTCACCTTCACAGGCGTTACAGAGAATACACAAACAGCTAGTGCCAGAACAAGCAGATAAACACAGAAGCAATTCTCTGTCCCTTGATTCTCTCCTCCTCCAGAATCTTGGGATTTGAAAGATACATTAACAGTACTGAGTCAGAAGTGCACTTCCTAGGGGATAGTGTTGTGGCAGAAGGGGTTACATCACAGGGGTGCCAGTTCAAGTCCCAGCTCCTCCCACTTCCTCTCCAGTGTGGACCAATCCACCTGGGATGATTCCATCTGGCTCCTGGCTTCAGCCTGTTCCAGAGCTGGCAGTTGCCACCATTTGGGGAATGAACCAGGGGACAGAAAAGAGACCTCTCTCTATTACCCTGCCATTCAAAGAAAAGAAGCAACTTTTTGAACAAAATAAATGTACTTCTTTTAGGGACAGCTTTCTAAATTTTCCCAAGAGAAATAAAGTAAGGGGGAGGCCTATAAGAAGCTCCTGGCTCCTGTAATGTTTCAGGTGCCTCGTATATCCTCTACAGCTTAATGAATGTATGATAAATTATAATAAGCATTATTTAATATTATTAATAAACATTCTAAAATCTTCGTTAATAGTAAGTAAACTTGAGATATTTGCCAGAAATTTTAAACTCAAATTGTAAGCCGCCTGTTACAAATCTCTTTCTTTTTAAACAATAGGGATAACTGGAAATTTATAGTCTAGTTATTCTGTCCTAAAAGCTTTAGTGCTGGACTAAGCCAGCTATCCAGAAGGCCATAAACAAGGTTATATCAGAAAGTTTGTGAAAGTGGATCTAAAACATAATTTTTAGAGCAAAATATTTTTGAAATACATTTACACGTGTACCTAAAACATGTATCCTACTTTATATCGCTATTTTACTATCTCTGAGTTACACTCATACACTACACTGGGGTAGATTATGACTCAGTGAATGCTTACACTTTTTTACACTTTCACGGATGGAGCACAGCTTCCATGTTCGTTGAAGTTGGGCTTGGCCGCATGATTTTCATTGGCCAAAAGAACATGTAGGTAAATGAGAGTGAGAGTGAACTCAAGCATTTGTGTTTTTGCTTTTCCCTCAGTGATTCACAACATTCACATTGAAAACCACCTACCTAGGCAGTCAATGGCCCTTCTTCTTGGGCCTTAAATTAAGAATCATGGAGAAAAAACTAAGCTGAGGTATTTTGAACAAGCACAGACATAATAGCTTCCAGCCCGGCAATGCCACATGATCCACAGCTCCAAGAACTAATGCATGTTATTTTGATTTTATGGGTGTTAATTCTGTAGTCTGGGTTGCTGGATGCAGAAATTGCAAAGTGCAAGTGGGGTTCTACCAAATCTAAATGGTGTGGTACTGAGTTTGGGACAGAATGGTAGAGGGCCAAAATATGTCACAGGTTATGTAGTAGCAAAACATTTGGCAAACCACCACTTGAAATGACCACTACCCAAAATAGCTACAAAACACATAAACCACAGATTCATAACACTGAGTGAGGAAGTTTAATGCAGAATGCGGAGAGTGTGAGTTGATTATTTTTGGTTACACTTTACTAGGCAATTGAAAAATACCTAGGCCAGTGTGGTGGTGCAGCAGCATCCCATGTGGTCATCGACTGGTGTCCTGGCTGCCCATTTCCAATTCAGCTCTCTGCTTATGGTCTGGGATAGCAACAGAAAATGACCCATGTGAGAGACTCAGAGGAGGCTCCTGTTGCCTGGCTTTGGGTCAGCTCAGTTGTAGCCATTTGTTAGTCTAGTCATAGCCATCTGGGGAGTGAACCAGTGAATGGAAGACCTTCTATCTTTCAATTTATCTCTGTAAAATCCCCCCTTCAAATGAAAATGAATAAATCTTTAAAAAAAATCTAAGTTCAGAAAGGAACTGGTTATAGACATAGGAAAAGCCTATGTTTCTTTTTTTCTTTTTTTTTTTTTAGATTTATTTTATTTTTATTACAAAGTCAGATATACTGAGAGGAGGAGAGACAGAGAGGAAGTGTAGCTGCCGGGACTAGAACCAGCGGCCATATGGGATCAAGGCAAGGACCTTAGCCACTAGGCCACACCGCCGAGCCCAAAGCCTATGTTTCAATACTGAAAGGTTTGTAAATTGAAAAAATTTTTCACTATAGCAAAGGAGCAATCATTGAAACATTGACAACATTATTAGCCCAATCCAAGATGTTGACATTAAGACATCATGTGACAATGTAATTAATGAATTAAAAATAATAATAAAAAAAATACATAAAAAAAAAAGACATCATGTGTCAGGGTCTCACTTTATACTTGATGCTGATAATCTTTGAAAGGGATAAGGCAATTTCCTATAAATCTTTCATATGAATAAAAGATTTCTTGAAAAATTATATTTAGGAATCTAAAAAGTGTGACATGTTCTAACAACCTTCCATAGAAACCCACAGTGATAGTGTGAATAGCTGACTACACTCAATGAGACTTCAGCCAAACATATGTCTGTAGAAGACAGACACCTAGGCCTAAGATGCTATGAATTGTGTATGTGTTATTCTTCCTCTTTATAGCCAAGAATTAGCCACCATGGAACAGAAATGAACTCAACCTGCTGCCTGAAACTGAGATAAGCCAGATGATTTGCAGTAAGATGAGCTGATTCAGTCAGTTCAAATAACGAATTCACTTCATAGTAATTAAATAAATGCTCTCTGGTGGTGGTGGTGGTGGTGGTAGTGGTGGTGGTGGTAGTGGTGGTGGTGGTGGTGGTGTGTGTGTAAATGAGTCTGCTGTTTGCTTGTTTCTTGCATTGTTTGACTAATATGTAAATTATCATCTTTCAGGGAAAAACACCATAATAAATGATTTACTGACAGGTCTGCACTGGGGGTAAAGATGAGGCTTGGGCCCGGTGCGGTGGCCTAGTGGCTAAAGTCCTCGCCCTGTACACACCAGGATCCCATATGGGCGCCAGTTCTAATCCTGGCAGCTCCACTTCCCATCCAGCTCCCTGCTTGTGGCCTGGGAAACCAGTTGAGAACAACCCAAAGCCTTGGGACCCTGCACCTGCGTGGGAGACCTGGAGGAGGTTCCTGGTTCCTGGCTTCGGATTGACTCAGGTCTGGCCGTTGTGGTCACTTGGGCAGTGAATCATTGGACAGAAGATCCTCTCTGTCTCTCCTCCTCTATGTATATCTGACTTTCCAAAAAAATAAACAGAAATCTGTTTTTTTTTTTTTTTAAGATGAGGCTTGTGGTACCTGGCTGAAGCCTATAGGTGAGGGTTGACTCCTGGGAACAGGTAATCAGAAGGGCTTTTTTTACCTTAAAGTCATCCCTCAGGTGACTGAGTACACAGCCAACAGAATGCAGTGTCAGCAATTACAGCCAAAGACTCAGGTTTCCCTAGTTAAATACACACTGACAGGTGTCTGTCTACATTTGCAGACCTCTTTATTGAGGTCCTTTGCTAAGACTAACTCTGGAGCCTCAGCAGAGACTCCCATGGGGATGGAGTTTAACCAATGGATATTTTCTTTTTCTCACCTATTTAGCCTGCTCCAGGACCACAAAACCATAGGGGCCTTTTTGTTGGACCCTTGACAGTGAGATAACCCTCAAGTTGTTGCTGTATTGAAAATGAATGGGGGTGTGTGTGGCACATTCTCTGACTTAACCTCTTGCTTATTCTCTCAAGAAGTGATTAATGGTAATTGCAGTTCTCTTTTTTTTTTCTTGTTGACTTAAATCAGGCAGTGACAAACATGCAGCTCAGCTCTCTTCAGCTCAGTTGAGCCCTCCAAAAAGATATTGTGGGATTCTATTATAGACTCATTACACCATGAACCATGATTTTTCCATAAGGACATATTTATATGGTAGGTGCTTAAAGTGTTCACATGGGACTTCTAAAGGAGGTAGAACTGATAAGAGAGGAAAGGTAATGTTGGTTTGAAGGACATGTTGAACTTTAAGATCCTAATAAAGTAGCCAGGGGAAAGAGGTAACAGGAAGTAAGAAATATACAACATCTGGTACACGGAGAAAGGTTATTATATGCATGCATATTTGGGATTTAATCCAGGGAAAATATATTTAATAAAAACAAAAGTAAGCCAGAGGGACCAGATTTACTCTTCTATATACAGCAAATAAAAACTAGGCAAAATACATTAAAAATTGGTGTTTAGGTATTGGGCATTCCATCGTGGAGAAAGGGAAAACAAATGAAGTGGGTTCTGTGGTTATCAGAGCTTACGGCCTAGAGGGAGCATCCAAGCCACAGCATAGAGATGGGGGACATCATGGAGGCTGCTAATCTTTCTATACTGAGAGTAACCGGGAGGCCATGGAGAGAGGAGACATCTAACTGCTCGAAGAAATGTAGTTCTCAACACCTACAAATGGGCTCCATCAAGGTTTCTGCTAAGTACTAATCCATGCATGCAAGGAAAGTACCCAAATGGGAAAGAAGCAGTAAAAAGAAAGAAAGAAAAAGAAAGTGAAGGGAGGAAAGAAATGAAAAAAGGGAAGGGAAGGGCAGGGAAGCATTATAGGATGGCTGACAACCTGGGGACCCTGCAACCACGTGGGAGACCTGGAAGATGCTCCTGGTTTCTGGCTTCAGCTCAGTTCAGTTCTGGATGTTGCAGCCACTTTGGAAATGAATCAGCAGATGGAAAATCTTTGTGCCTCTGCTCCTCTCTGTAAATCTGACTCTTCTATAATAAATCTAAACAAACAAACAAACTGGCTACTAAGCATAAATCATCAAAGTAAAACTCAATCTTTTTTAAGCTTGAGGTCAGAGAAGATACAGATTGGAAGATATTTGAATTTTGTTTTAATGCTAAGATTTTAGAAAAATAGATAAGAATCAAATGGTTTCTAAGTTACATTAGTGGAAAAAATAAGTGGATTACTGATACTGAACACAACTCTGTAGTATTTGTGAGACTGAAGAAATATAACCAGGAAAACATTACCAATGATTAACAAAAATGGATTCTTTTTCTCTTTATCAAATACTTCTTTAGAATTTTTAATAAAGCATAAATTTCATTAAGTGTTCCATTTATTTGGTTTTCATATGAGATGAAACATTGATATGGTAGCAATGAACAATCCAGCAGCAAAGTTTGAAGAGGTATAATTATTAAAAAAACATGGAATGAAAGCATCAAGAAACAATTAACTTAAAAATGGGTGTTAATAATATCCAAATTACCATAAAATTAAAAATATTAAGAAAATTTTAAAAAGTATCCATATAGCTACCAACAAGAAGACAACTGAAGTTAGTGATTTTACTTTCCATGATAGAGAAACAAGTGTGTGTGAGGAATTAAAGGAAGAATTAATAGAAACAACCTCAGAATTTATACTGTTGTGCTGACATAAAGCATAAAAGTACTGACTACTTCATGTTATTAAATCAGTGAATTTTTATAGTTATTTTCAAGAAAAAAAATACCCAAATTTTAAAAGAATGCTAAAAAATTAGTGAAAAGAAATAAACACTCTATAATTCATACTGGAAGCAAGTCAGTGGGTGGTATAAGATTTAAAAGTGAAATATTTTTAAAGTACTTATATTTTTCCTTTAACAAATGTTAATATTACTTAAAATGATAATTTTCCATTTATTTTCTGGAAGAAAAGATTTTTTTAGCTTTATATCACAATTACATTATCTATAGGAATGATATTTTACTGAAAATCAATTTAGTACCCTTTAAACAAAATGCTAGTAAAACAGTTTATTTTCACAAAAATACTTACCTTCTCTTTTCTCTGCTATAAATCTATTCAATTCTTGTATTGTTGCCCTATCAACAGATACACGTACTCTGAGTTCATCCAATTCTTCTTGAAGGTTCAATCTATAAAAATTAAAATAATGATTACTTAAAATACTAAGGAATAACAAAAAATATAATATTTTAAAAATACACAAGACAAAGAATATTTCAAGAACTATATTAACAAAACCTAAAAATCACAATTAAATTTTAAAGATTCAGAACACCAAATGTTTCAAGTAAATGGTTTCTGTTGCCATCAGTTCAGTAATAACTGAATTATTAAAGGAACAATTTAAAAAAACCATGTATTGTGTCGCTCTATTATTACCTTTTAAAATTCATTTTTTTCAGTTTCATAAACAGAAAAATACAGCAGAATACCAATCCACTGGGTCACTCCCTAACTATTCACAACATCCAAGGCTGGTTAGGCCAAAGCCAGGGGTTGGGAGTGTATGCAGATTCCCCATATGGGTGGCAAGAGTCCAGTTACATGAACCACCACTCCTCACCAGAGACTGTGTTAGCAGAAAGCAGGAGGCAAGAGCTGGAGTTGAAATTCAAACTGTCCTTCTGATGTGGGACAAGGGAACCTCAACTGACTGACTAAAATGCCTATTCCCTGACCATTTTCTAATGAACATACAGAATATGTTGACTAGTCTTTTAAAATGATAACTCATACCCCTGGAAATCAAGAGAGTAAATCTCTATATGCTAAATAAAAAAGAAATAACTCTAACCAATAAAACAGAGATCCGTTCACATGATGATCAGTGGATATGGGTCAGATGTTGTCCAAGGAGCTACACCTCAGACTGTGAACTCTGAGGGGGAGGAAGTTTAGGCCTGCTGCCCTACCTGATGAAGAGACAAAATGGGCTAACTACAGAGTGGGGAAATGAAAATGTGTTGAATGAGAACCTGAATAACTGAGTCCATCTGTTCAGGCTTCCATAAAAAGAGTCCTGCTCCAATCTGATCATAAAATAGAGTCATCTGCACAACATCAGAATCATAAACCTACCTCACTAGATTGAGAATTTCACTAAATATATTTGTGAAAATATGTAAAATTAACATTAACACGAAAACTATATTATGATCTGTACATATACAAGAGTTCGGTCAGGACCAAGTGTGGTAGCCTAGTAGCTAAAGTCCTCGCCTTGCACAAGCTGAGATAACACGTGGGCACCGGTTCTAATCCCATCCAGCTCCCTGCTTTTGGCCTGGGAAAGCAGTGGAGAATAGCCCAAGGCTTTGGAACCCTACATGCATGTGGGAGACCTGGAAGAACCTCCTGGCTCCTGGCTTCGGATTGGCTTACTTCCAGCCATCGTGGCCACTTGGGGAGTGAATTAGAGGATGGAAGATCTTCCTCTCTGTATATCTGACTTTCCAATAAAAACATAATAAATCTTTTTTAAAAAAAGAAAGTTGTGTCAGACACAATCAGCATCTCCAGGAGGCTGTCCTATCAGAGAAAAAGGATGGGAGACAAAACACACACAAAATGCTCTTCCAACAAGGCACACTTTGAGATATGAATAAATAAACAAATATGTTCAAAGACATAAATGACAGTCTGCATTTCACCCTACCCAAAATGGACAATGCACAAGAAAACAGGGGTAAAAGGACAACACAAAATGGTATTTTACAATTAATTTTTATTTTAATGTTAAAAACAAATACGTGGAAACATTTTAAAAAGAGGTCATGAAACAAAAAATTTAAATATCCAGAAATCTTAAATAAAATGATAAATACTAATAATATGGTAATTGAAATAAATAACTTAATAAAAATATCAAGTACTTTCAGAAAAAGGTAATGGACATTTATAAGAAGGGAGACAACACTAAGAGACAGAAAATAGTAGAGACATGCAAAGTTAGTTGGAATGAGAAGTCTGAAGAGCATCCAATACAAATTATTCCATGAAACAATGACTTGCCAGGAAAATGCATTAGTCATTAATTTTTAAAATCAACAATAAAAGAACAAAACTCTTAGTAACTATCCAAATGAGAAAATGGTGTATAAAACTAAGAAAAATACGCTCTACTGTCATTCAGTCCACTAATCAACAAAACCAGTAACAGTTTTTTGTGTATATAACAATATAGTCACATATACAAGGTTTGTAACAAGTAGGATGCTACAATCCTGTTGGCTTCCAGGGCCAACTATATATAAAGAGTAGATGCACAGGTATTCAGATAGATTTAATCACATAACAATGAAGTCAACAACAGGTTCATGATTTGTTTAGTAAGGAACACGGAACACACTGAAACAAGATGACTAAAACAAAGAAAAATTCTCTCTATTCAGTTTTCCTTGGCTCTCAGATTACTTAGCCAGCAGAACATGGCTCTCTACAGCTTTTGAAAATGTTATTTCTTGCTTTTTCAGGAACATTTTGTACTTAAAACTTGCTTCTTGTGTCAAGAACCCATACAGTCCCTACTTGAATGAAACATAAGCATAGACAGCAGAGACCAACTTGAGTCACACCAAGTACGTCAAAAGGCACAAGGCCTGGGAGGGGGAGAGGCGGGCAAGCAAAGCGCTGCGGCATAAGCAAGAAGATGGGGATTGGCTATCTACCATTCTTTTTTTTTTTTTTAAAGATTTACTTATTTTTATTACAACGTTAGATATATAGAGAGGAGGAGAGACAGAAAGAAAGATCTTCCATCCGATGATTCACTCCCCAAGTGAGCCACAATGCGCCGATCCGATGCCGGGAACCTGGAACCTCTTCCAGGTCTCCCATGCGGGTGCAGGGTCCCAATGCATTGGGCCGTCCTCAACTGGTTTCCCAGGCCACAAGCAGGGAGCTGGATGGGAAGTGGAGCTGCCGGGATTAGAACCGGCGTCCATATGGGATCCCGGGGCGTTCAAGGTGAGGACTTTTAGCCGCTAGGCCACGCCGCTGGGCCCTATCTACCATTCTTAATTTACTATGCATTTACTCTCATGTTTCTGTTACTGTGTGGTATAAAGACTACCGTTCAAAATCGATTTTTTCCACTGGGCAACAGACAACTCAGAACTGTGATTTCTGTGGGAAAGCAAATGACAAAGAAAGTCCCTAATAGCCCAGGTTTCTGTATTTCCCATGTGGAGAGAATGGGTCCCAAGAAAAACACGGTGATGTGAGCTGAAGATGGAAAGGCTTGAATGGCTGGAATTTGTGCATTAGTGAAGCTACTGTATCCAGCAAAAATGAAATTTCAGTGAGAAAGAGATATACAGCCACATGAGAAGTTCTTTGAATGGACAGCTAAATGTTGTGTTGTATATGCACAATATGAAATACAACAAAGTCAGGCAAAGAACTGGTACTACAAATGGAACGATTCCCCGACTTCACAGAGGACTGAAATAAACATTTGAGCAGTTGACCAGCCAGAGAGGAGAATGTTGAAGACTGAGGGTTTCCAGCAGAGAGCCCGAAGGAGGGATAGACCAGCCTCAAGTAAATGATACTTTAATGTAGCCAGAAAGTGTTGGTAAAAAATGGTAAAATACACAAGCTGAGATTTTAGCATAACTCCTTCAGTGACTGATACATGAAAGTACACAGAAATCTATAAGGATATAAAATACATGAAGAACACTACCAAAAACTTGACCTAACAGACATTCATAAGACCATTCTTCCACCAATGAACAGCAAGAGTAACACTGCCTTCTATTGCTATAAAGTGTTCACCAAGGTAACATCATTTATTGGACTACAAATCAATTTTTCACAAAGCTAAAAGGATGCAAATTATGCAAAGCATTATCTATGACCATAATATAATTAAATAAGAAAATAAGTCAAAGAAGGTTGTCTGGAAAATCCCCACATATTTGAAATTAAAGAATTCACTTCTGACACAGATTCTCTATTTGCCATACTTAGGATCTTTTTTTTTCTTTTTAAAGATTTATTTTATTTTCATTGCAAAGTTAGATATACAGAGAGGAGGAGAAACAGAGAGGAAGATCTTCCATCTCATGATTCACTCTCCAAGTCACCACAAGGGCCGGTGCTGTGCAGATTTGAAGCCAGGAGCCAGGAACTTCTGCCATGTCTCCCACATGGGTGCAGAGTCCCAAGGCCCTGGTCATCCTTGACTGCTTTCCCAGGCAACAAGTAGGGAGCTGAATGGGAAGCAGGGCTGCCGGGATTAGAACCGATGTCCAAATGGGATCCCGGCTTGTGCAAGGCGAGGACTTTAGCTGCTAGGCTATCTCACTAGGCCCAAGGATTTTTTTTTAATATTGTCTTTTATTTTCTTAGTTATTTTTATTGGAAAAGGATATTTACAGAGTAAAGGAGAGACAGAGAAAGATCTTCTATATGCTGGTTCGTTCCCCAGGTGGTCACAACAGCCAGAGCTGACCCAAAGCCAGGAGTCAGGACTTTCTTCTAGGTCTTCCACATGGGTGCAAGATCCCAAAGGCTTTGGGCCATCCTCCACTGTTTTCCCAGGCTATAAGCTGGGAGCTGGAAGGGAAGTGGAGCAGCCGACACATGAACCAACACCCATATGGGATCCCGGCATTTGAGGTAGAGGATTAGCCAGCTGAGCTATCATTCTGGAACCTTGTAAGGATCCTAAACCTTCTGCTAAGCATAGCTGTGTGCTTACTACAGAAACCAGGCTAAAGCTCTGTAGGTCAGTTAACCAAGGATCTCCCCACCTCTGACACTGAGTCAGGACCCTCAAACTGCTCTCCCCCAGTTATCTGTCTTCACCAAGATTTCTACTGTTACTTTAGACAAAATATTCTTTTCACCCCACATTGTCCTCTTTGATCATGTGCTACCCACTGCCCCACCAACAATCCTGCCCATTGTCTATAAATTCCCATATTCTTGCTACATAACTGGAGTCCAACACAATCTCTTCCCCACTGCAAATATCCCATGGTAGTGTTCCCTAAACGTATAATTATAGTCCTGAACAATCCCTGCTTGTTATAGTAAGTGTCATAAAATAATTTTTCTTAAACATTTCTAAATATCTCTTAAATAAGAACCCAATGTGAATTAAAAATATTTCAAATGTAGAAATTTATTAAAACAGAATCTATCACTATTTGGAAGCTCAGCTAAAGCAAAACTTAGATAAATATCTATGGTGTTACATTAGGAGAAAGATCTGTAATAAGCCACTGTCTAATAAAAGAATATAAAGATGACAAATCAAGTTGAGTAATTTTTTATATGTTTATTGGCTGTATGCGTGTCATATCACTTGTCTAATATAACCTTAATCTGAATAAAAAAAAGTACAGCAGACAGTCTCAACTGAGGTTATGCGTTTGTGGTTTCAGTTACCTAAGGTCAATTATGATGCAAAAACATTACAAGGAAAAGCTTAAAAGTAATGTAGTCATAAGACTTAGATAACTTTAAATATACATTTGTTATGAAATGAGAGAGATCTTACATATAAATGGAGGCAACAGCCAGAACTAAACAGAACTGAAGCTAGGAGGCAGCAGCCTCTTTCAGGTCTCCCACATGGGTTCAGAATCTCAAGGCCTCGGGCCATTCCCTGCTTTCTCAGGCCATAAGCAGAGCGCTGGATCAGAAGTGGAACAGCTGGGACACTGCATCCATATGGAATGCAGGCACTACAAGGTGGAGGATAGAGAACTAACTTACTGTGCCACCAAGCTACCTACAAAATTTAGACAATTTTATTATAGTATGCAGTTATAATTGCTCTATTTTTATTAGCTGTGCTATTCTCTTACAATGTCTAAATTACAAATTAAACCTTATTAGAAATAGGTATATAGGGCCCGGAAGCGTGGCCTAGCGGCTAAAGTCCTCACCTAGCGGCTAAAAGTCCTTGCCCTGAATGCGCCAGGATCCCATATGGACACCGGTTCTAATCCCGGCAGCTCCACTTCCCATCCAGCTGCCTGCTTGTGGCCTGGGAAAGCAGTTGAGGACAGCCCAAAGCCTTGGGACCCTGCACCCGTGTGGGAGACCGGAAGAAGGTTCCTGGCTCCTGGCTTCGGATCGGCACAGCACTGGCCATTGTGGTCACTTGGGGAATGAATCATCAGAGTATCTTCCTTTCTGTCTCTCCTCCTCTCTGTATATCTGACTTTGCAATAAAAAGAAATCTTAGAAAAAAAGAAATAGGTATATAGAGAAAAATATATTCTGTCTCGGTTATAGCATTTTCTGCGGTTTTAGGCTTCCAGGTGAGGTTTGGGAATTTATCTCCTCCGAAAAAGGGGGGATACGTAAAATTCCAAAATGTACTTGTCGTTTACTGTAGGGAATTACCGGCCTATGGATTTAAAATGTTTTTCTTTCTTAAATCAACAAATTTGTTGACAGAAAAATACCAATTAAAATTACCAATCAGGGAAATAGGAGCCATAAAGGCTTTTGAGAAAAACATAACGATTCCATGAATAAATGAAAAAAATAGATTGTGGCACATGCATACAAAAGAATATTAGTCACTTTCAAAAAGGGAGGAAATTGCAACACTTGCTACAATACCAGCAACAATTTGAAGATATAATAAATAAACCAGACATGAAAAGACAACTAACTACTGCATGAGCTGTCTTACATGAGACACCTAAAACATGCAAGTTCATAGAGACCGAAAGGAGAAACAGAGGGATCTGGAGGAAGAGGAGTATGGCAAGCTACTGGTTAACAGGCACAGAACTTGAGAAGCTGAAAATATTTAAAGGTAAGAATCATAATTGCAGCGTGACACTGCAACTTAATGCCACTGAGCTACACACCTCAAGATAGTCAAATGGTGAATTTGACACCCCATTTTGTAGCAATTAACAAAACACATGTACCCACAATTAAGTTTAATTATTGAGGACATAAATATATGCATTATACAGATACCTATGGGAATAGGAGGAAAGAGAAAGGAAGGAGAGTAGAAAGAATAAGGGAAAACATAAAAAATGGAAAAGCAGAGAAAGCTTTATTTTCATATTAATCATGTTTTTAAATTGTGTCTTTATGTGTTTACTGATTACCATTGGTGTTCTCCAATAAAGGAAGCGCTCTCAAGCCTGGAGGCACCTGTACTCTGCTCTGTATTTCACTTTCAGTGTTTGGCATAATTACTGAATTAATGATTGAAAGCAAAAACAACACAGTCACCAATGAGTAAGTTTATAATTAGTATTACAAAACTACACAGTTTAAAAGGAGTTTACACATGCGCTATCTACTTAAGTACAGTGGCTTATTCACTTCTGGGGACCAGTACTGTGTCATGGCTGTTCAAAGCTCAACCACAGCCTCCTGCTGCGTCATAGTCTGAAGTATGCTACAGGGAGAAAAGATGACTATGAGAGACTAGAGTCTCCTTTACTTGGCAACACATTAAATTTTTCTATTAACATTACTCTGAAACTTGCAATTTTACCTAAAGATACTTAATAGATGAATATACTTCCTATGTGTTGCAGTCATACTTGGTAAGTTTCTTGTACCTATTTATCAATCATAAAGTAACTGAGATTCTTTTTTTTTTCTTTTTTGCCATTTAGCTTTGGAGTCCATTGTTTTTCTTTGAAACAAATTCTGATAATCACAGATACATCCAAATTCTCACTTTATTATGTGATCTTACTAGCTGTTGCATGTATTACATAGAGTACAAAAGTGGTAAATTTAATGTGTGGAATATCTGAATACCCACATGAAAAAAGTGAACGGGACCACTTACTTCAAATCCATATAAAATATTAACTTCAGGCCATCGTGTTGTAGTAGTTTAAACACTGTGTACACTGCTTGCATCCCATATGTGAGGGTCTGATGGAATCCAGGTTGCTTTACTTTCTATCCAGCTTTTTGCTAATGTGCTTGAGAAGGGAGTAGGAAACGGGCCAGGTACTTGAGCACATGTAGTCACGTGAGATACCAGCAAGGACATTCGTGGCTTCTGGCTTCAGCCTAGTCTGGACTTGACAGTTGTGGCCATTTGGTAAATGAACCCCCACAAGAAAGGTCTCTCTGCTTTTCTCTCCCCCAACTCTGTTCCCTCCCTATTCTACCTCTCTCTCACCTCAGGCCATTTGCTGAATGAGCAACACTGGATAAGAGAAATCTCCCTCCCCTCCATTTTTTTCTGCTCTCTCTCCCTCTCTCTCACCATCCCTCCCTCTGTTATACTGCTTTTCAACCGAATAAATGGTTAAAGTAGGTTTCACATAAAATAGGTTGTTCATTAAAACAGAACAACATAAGTAATAGGTGTTGGTTAGGATGTAGGGAAATGAAATATTCATAGACTATTAGGAAGGCAAACATGAAATCATTATAAAAAAGTTTGACAATTCCTTTAAAAAATAAAGATATAATTACATATGATCCTGCAATTGTACTCATATTCAAATATGCAAAAGAATGGAATTGAATATTTAAACAATTACTTGCATATAAATGTACATACTAACACTATTCACAGTAGCAAAAATGTAGAAGCAATTCAATTCTCCACCAACGGACAATCAAATTGTAGTATACTGGTATACATACAATGGGGAAATATTCATTCATAAAACATAAAGATGTTCTCATACATGTTACAATGTGAATGGATCTTAAAAGCATATGGTAAGTGAAATGAGCCAGACAAAAAAAAGTCACATATTGCATGATTCAATTTAAATGAAATATTCAGAATAGGTAAATCCACAGAGAAAGAATTAGATTAGTAGTTGGCAATAACTAGAAAAAGAGACAAATGGGGAAGAGTGGATTGACTGCTTAATACCTACGTGGTCTCTTCTGGGGGTGATGAAATGCTTTGGTATTAGACAAGGCTCAGCCTACATGTTAGCAATAGACTAAATATTTCTGAATTGCATGCTTTAAAAGATAACTAATTGTAATGCGTACATAGTTCATTGTTACCTCAAAATACATCTATTTTCAAGATATGTAATAATGAATGGCAGACATTTTTCTCTAAGCATTTTATCTCTATCTTCTTGGAAATATGTAGTTCCTAAATATTCATTTCTACTTAGAAAAAAAATCTTGCTTTGAAGACCAGGAGACTGAGTTAGCAAAGGAAGACAAAATGTTTGAGTACTCCTAAAAGTATTTTGATTTTAGCTTCTTAAGTAATTATTATTAAATTTTATATTCTTTCAAACTATGGCCTACAATCAAGTTACTATTTAATCCAAGAGAGAACAAAGTACTCCAACCTGGAATATGCAATTGATCAGTAGCTTGTTCACATTTTATCACTGAGGAAAAATGATCAAAAGATGATTAAAATAAAGAAGACTCAGGCAGGTGCGGAGGCATAACAAATGAAGTTACTGCCTACTATACCAGCAGGCCACAAGAGTCCTGGTTGCACTCCCAGGCATTCCACTTCCAACCCAGCTTCTTGATTTTATATCCTGCAGGGAGCGAAAGATGGCTCAAGTCGTTAGACCCCTATCAATGTGGGAGATCTAAAAGAAGCTCCTGGCTTCTGGTTTGAGCCTGGTCCGGCCCAGGCCTAAGCGGCCATGTGGGGAGTGAAGCAGTGGATGGAAGTGTGCATTTGCTCTCACTTGCTCTTGCTCTTTTTCTCTTTCTCTCTCTCTCTGTTTTTTTTTTTTTTTAGATTTACTTATTTTTGTTTGAAAGGCAGATTTACAGAGAGAAGGAGATGCAGAGAAAGATCTCTGTCTGCTGGCTCACTCCCCAAGTGGCTACAACTGCTAGAGCTGAGCTCCAATCCAAGTCAGGATCTAGGAGCCTCTTTTAGATCTCCCACACTGGTGAGAGACCTTCTTTTGCCTTGGAAAAGGAGCAGATGTCCCAAGTGTCTGCACCACTGCTACTCACGGGGGACAAGATGAAAATCCTGCTTTCTAGCTTTGTTCTTGCCTAGTCCTTGCTGCTGTGCTCATCTGTGAAGTGTGGCAAATGAAACTGGCGAATGCAAGACTTGTCTCTGTCTCTCCTTCTGTCTTTGTAAGGCTTTCTCTGTTTAAGCCTTTCAAAATAAATCAATCAATCTAAAAAAAAAATAGAAGGAAGAGTGCCTGCATCATAGCAGACAGAGCTGAAACTGCTGTTCATCAACAAGATGTAAGTCTATTTGCCAATACTGCCAATAATGATCAAAATTGGAAAAAGGCAGAAAATCAGTTGTTTTTTAAAGATTTATTTATTGTTATTGGAAAGTCAGATACACAGAGAGGAGGAGAGACAGAGAGGAAGATCTTCCATCCATTGATTTACTCCCTAAGCGGCCGCAACAGCTGGAGCTGCGCAGATCTGAAGTCAGGAGCCCAGAGCCTTTTCCGGGTCTCCCACATGCGTGTAGATTCCCAAGGCTTTGGGCCTTCCTTGATTGCTTTCCTCGACAAGCAGGGAGCTGGATGGGAAGCAGGGCTGCTGGGATTTGAATCAGCACCCATAGTGATCTCGATGTGTGCAAGGCGAGGACTTCAGCAGCTAGGCTACCGCACTGGGCCCGGAAACCCAGTTTTAAGGAGCGAACAGAATCCCAAATAAGATAAACTCAAAGAAATCTATGCTAAGTTCTTATACTCAAACTTCAAAAAAGTAAAAGAAAAAAAAGGAAGAATAATTAAAACATGCAGCAAGAATGCGGTAATAACTACAGCAGGAAAATGATTCACATGATGCATTGTCATCAGAAACCATGCAGTCAGATAGAGGAGGTGTATTTTTCAACTGCTGAACAAGTAACTATTAACCTAGAATTCCATGGCTAGTGAAACTATCCTTCAGCACTGAAGATTAAATCAAGATATTTCAGATAAAGGAAAAGAGTTTGCAGCCAAAAATACCTAAATCTAGTCCTTCACACTGAAACTAAGTAACACGAAAGGGAAAAACCCAAAGGTTAGAAATGATGAAAAGCAATTAAAAATTTAACATAGTTATTAATGGGTAAATGTCATAGACTGTCCAAATTGTGTTAAAAAATTATGATACAGGAAACTGATAAATTGGAATGCACCAAAACTACAATGTAGCCATGTGGGTGGAGGGGCACAATATTACAATATTAATAGGCAAGGATTGTGGGATAGTGCGTTAAGCTGCTGCTTAGGACATACATCTCATATCAACCTATAAGATCAAATGGCTAATGTTGTGCTTCTGATGTGTCTTTTTTGAATGACTCCTGCCCCTGTCTGGAGTTCTTGGCTACTGGGCTTGGCTTATCACAGCCAACTGTTGGCATACGGAGACTGAAAATAGCTGGTGAAAGATTTTTTTGATCATTCTGCCATCCAGGTAGATAAAACTAAACTAAATACACTTTTAAAAAAGTTGAGAAAAAAACGATAAAGTACAGGATGGCAGAAAATATTTTCAAACTATATATCTTAATAAGGACTTGAATACAGCACAGCTAAAGAATTTGTAAAGCTTAACAACAGGAAGCAATGTGGGGGGACTGGAGATGTCTCTCTCACATGGGAGAGCTGGATGGTGTTACTGACTCCTGGCTTAGACCATCTGCAGAGTAATTCAACAGACAAAAGATTTCTTTCTCTTTGTGTCTCTATCATTCTGCATTTCAGATAAATAAAAACCAATACATCTGAGAGAAATCGATATTTTGAGATTTGATTATTGTTTATAGCTCTTGTCTGTATTCATGAGGAACAGTGGTTTTTCTATTTACTACTTGCTGAATTCATTATTTTGTAGAGAATCAAACTTGTGATTATAAAATTAACTAGAAATATGTCATGGTAAAAATTGGAAGAATAAATAGAAAAAGCGAAAGATATATATGATCTGAAGAAGTCGGGATAATATTCTGCCAGCTGTGCTTTTAGACCAGAGATGGTTGCCCCAAGAAACTGTTGAATTTATTTGGACAATAAGATGCTGGACTCTATGCATGGTACATGCTTGCAATGAAAGAATTATGACTGGATTTGAACTGTAATACTGCAACAAGGTGGAAGAATCCACCATGGGGGCAGGGTATGGGGAGGGGTTGGGGGAATCCCAGAGCCTTTGAAATGGTGTCATTAAATGAAATGTAATTAAAAAAAATAAGAATCAAATTTCTGTGCCTGGCCTGATAGGGTAGAGATTAAAGTCCTTGCCTTGAACGCGCCAGGATTCCATATGGACACCGGTTCTAATTCCAGCAGCCCCGCTTCCCATCCCAGCTCCCTGCTTGTGGCCTGGGAAAGCAGTCAAGGATGGCCAAGAGCCTTGGGACCCTGCACCCGTGTGGGAGACCTGGCAGAAGTTCCTGGCTCCTGGCTTCAGATCTGCACAGCACCGGCCATTGTGGTCACTTGGAGAGTGAATCATGAGATGGAAGATCTTCCTCTCTGTCTCTCCTCCTCTCTGTACATCTGCCTTTCCAATAAAAATAAATAAATCTTTTAAAAAAAGAATAAATAGAAAAGAAAGGAGGTAGTGAGGGCAGGATGGTGGGTATGGTGGGAAGTATCATTACGCTCCTCAACCTGCATATATGATATACATAAAATATGCTCATCTTGGCATATACATTTAGAGAATCAAGATGTGGAATAAGGTAGGGACACATTTAAACAGAGAGAATCATTAGTCACAATGAAGCAGACAGAAAAGATTCCAGGAAATAGGAGAGAAAAGGCCAATGGCAGAGGGGCACCTGGAGACCAATGGGCATGAGGAAGCTGTGGAGACAACAGAGTGGTGCTACGGTGACCAGATAGATACCCAAGTGGCAGTCAGCCAGCAGCAATCCAAGCCTCACTGGTGACCAAGGCTCCTTCAGCAGCTAGGTGGATGGAGAGTCTCCTAAGAGCTCAAGAAGTGAACCCAGAAAGAACTGCCCATTATGCTGATTTGTGTGATCCGACCAGGAGCAGATAAAGAGCAGCAGACCCTAAACAGGAATAAGGTGGATTTCACAGCCCAGACCCCCAACAGGGTCACTCAGGTGCCATTTTGTGTAGTGAGGACGAGGCTGTGGGAGTAGAGGGATAACAGCAAGCCACGCAAGTGATAAGCTGGGAACAAACTTAATTCCAGCTCAATGCATTGCACTGGTCCAACAGGGAAAAGAGTACCAACATGACACCCTACTTGTTCCACCCAAAATAGGTCCAAGTAGTCCCCAGACCTAATGTGCTCCGACCAGCAGAGCCAGTAACGTGGACACGACGAGGCTCTGGGGATGAAGCACCGACAGGAGACCAGTGATGGTAGAAGTCTCTGCAAGTCTCTCTTTATTGCTTCTTCACCTCTCCTTATATACTCTTCCCCCCACATCCTCATTTAGCAGGATATTGGATACAGATGAGTCCAATTAGTCTAGGCGTTTTAAGCCACAAGCCCAGTTCCTGCTCCTGCCCAGGCTAACGAGCACTAGTGAACCTCTTAGCCCACAACACTAATGGTCAGTAGATCCAGAACTCCACAGCGCCACATCAGGTGTGATTTTGTAGTGTGGCAAAGGCAGTGGGACTGGAGGAAAAACAGTGAGCTGAACATGTGCTGAGTTGGAAGCAAACTCAATTCCACTGCAATGCATTGCACTGGTCCCACAGGGAAACTAGTACCGACTTTGGCATCCTCCAGGTCCCACCCAAAATAGGCCCAGGTGGGCCACAGACCTAATGGCCAGCAGGTTTCAGCAAGATCAGTACCACCAACAACCTAGTTATGCAGGGTAACTGATCCTGGGAACTGCTTTAACAGGAAGTGGGAGGCTCAGCATGGGAGCACAGGAGGTGAGAATGGTGAGCCAGGAACTGGGGCTTTAGAAACCATGTGGGAAGCCTAGCACAAGAGCCCAGGCCTGAAACTCACTCAAGGGAGTGGTGCAAGTGACCATAAACGAAGAACTGGGTACCAAATGCAATTAGTAAAATGGAACTGCAGACCTGAGGGTGACACAGCTTAGAAACCTGCCCCAAGGGGAAGAATCTGCTAACCAGAAATGCAATGACCAAGAGCAAAAGAAGAGACAGAGGCACAATGAATATTACCGAAAACTCCCCTGCAAAGCATCAAAAGCCTTTGCCAATCTTAGAGTTAATGGAGGAAGACATCGAGAAAACGGCAGATAAATGACTTTAACAACTTACTATACAGCTTCTTCTCAACGAGAAGCACATGCAGGGATTTAAGGAATATGTCACACAGGAAATAGCCACTCTGAAACAAAATCAAGCAGAATTATTAGAAATGAAGGACACAATGGAGCAAATTAAAAATTCTGTGGAAAGCCTCAACAATAGAATGAATGAGAAAGAATATCAGAATTGGAAGGTATTCCTTGCCGTAATGATGAAACAATCAAAAAGCTAGAAGTGGAGCTCAGTCAAGCTGAAAAAAAAAAGTAGTCAGGAATTAAGTGACACGATTAAAAGGCCAAATATAAAAGTTATGGGAATTTCAGAAGGTACAGAAAGAGAATCTGGATTTAAAAATGAATCTAATGAAATAATAATGAAAAACTTGCCTAATCTGGATAAAGAATTGGGAAACAATATCCCAACAAGGTTAACCAAACAAGGTTAACCAAAAGTGATCTTCACCATAACACATGATCAATAAGCTCTCTTCAGTCAAACATAAGGAAAAATATCTTTAAATGTACATATGAAAAAAAAAATCAAATGACCTATAGAGGAACCCCAATCAGACTGACAGCTGACCTCTTACAGAAAATTCTATAGGCCAGAAGAGAATGGAGTGATATATTCCAGATTTTAAAGGGAAAAAATTGTCAGTCCAGAATAACATACCCAGCAAAGTTTTCCTTTGTCTTTGGAAATAAAATTCTTCCACAGTAAAGAAAAGCTCAAGGAATACAGCTCTTCCAGACACACCTTACAAACTGTAATACTTAAAGATGTTCTCTTCTCAGACAAAAGGAATAGCATCCACAAAAATCAAAGAAAATGGAGAGAACATTCCAGTAAAATCACAGCAGAAGAGTAAATCAAACAATGAACACCCATTACTAAAATGACTGGACCAAGTTACCACCTATTCATATTAACCCTGAGTGTAAACCGCTTAAGCCCACCAATCAATTGTCATAGATTAGTGAACTGGATCAAAAATAAAGCCCATCTATCTGTTGCCTACAGGAGACACATCTCACCAACAAAGATCAGCAAAAACTATGTCTCATGGATTTTGATGTTTTTCTTTTCATTTCTTCAAAAAAATTTTTTTCTCATATTAAATTGCAGACTGGCCTATGTGTCATACAGTAGCATAATTTTCATCAAGAAGGTTTTAAATTTTCTTTTTTTCTTTTTAAATCATTACTATTATTATTTTATTTTGATGATCTTTACATAGTTGATTAGGGCACAAAGGGTCAAGGGCTGCAGGTAAGTGGGTAAGACCACTGTTTCCACATTTTTTTTCTGCATTTGGGAAACGGGGAGGGGGCAGAGATAAAGGGAGAATCCCCACCATCTAAGTGTCCCTAATGTGGAGCATGTTCCGAGGGCACTGCTCAAGTGGTTTTGATAGGTCAACAGTTGTGAATTGCTGTCACAATCTCTTTTATTTCTTCAGTGACACATTATTCAGTAGCATGTTATTTAACTTTATGGCATTGGAAGATTCTTTTTTTTCTTCCTGTTGTTGATTTTGTTTTGTGGCTTCTCATTTAAGCGGATGTATAGTAACTGTGCAATAGAGACTATCACGTCCAGTATGAAAGTCTACTTCCAAATCATAGATGGACTCCCACTGGAACTGTTGGATATATCTTGACAATAAAATGCTGGACTCTCTGCCATTGTACATGTCCTCAATGTTTGGAGACAATTAAGTGAATGATGGACTTACAACTGTTTATGAAGAACTATATGATTGCAACAATATAGGGGAAATCAGTAGGGGGAGGGTATGTAAGAAAGGGGTAAGGGAAATTCCAGAGCTATGGACCTGTAATAAATGATAAAATATGATAAAATGATAAAAAATTTAAAAATTTCTCGTCTTATATAAATAAAATTTTAAAAGTAGAAAAGATGATCAATGCCATTAGCAATTTAAAAATGGCAAATCAAAATCCCAATGGGATACCAATACACTGCATAGGAATGGATGTTAAAAAAAATGGTAAGACCAACGACTGACAAGGATACAGAACATGCAGACTTGTAGAAATAAAAACAGAATAGCTGTACTAGGAAACAACTGGAAGTTTGTGTTTAGTTATACATGCTGACCATATGAGCCAAAACTGCAACTCCTAGGTACTTATGTTACAGAATTTAAAAAGTTATGCTCACATAAAAAACTTGTACACAGAGGCTCCATTCATAATTGCTATAAAGAAAATTGTAAAAACCATGGTCCTCCATCAAACACTTTTACAGCTGAACATCACACAATGAACTACCATTTAGCAAGAAGAGACTAAATGAACCAATCTAAATGAATTTGAAAACCATTACACTAAGTGAAAGAAAACACACCCAAAAAGTTGCAGGCTGTGTGATTCTACATATAGGACATTCTGAAGCAGGCAAAGCCACAGACAGGAGACGAAACAAGTGACTGACAGGAGTTAGGGGTGGTGGAAGAGAAGAAGAAGGAGAATTTCCTTGTGCAGGAGAAGAACAAGGAAATTTTTTGAGATGACATAACCACTTTGTGCTACAGTCATAGTGGTGTGTGTGTGTGTGTGCTATAACTTACAAACCTACACCCTAAAAAAGTCAATGTGCAGTAATAAATATTAAGAGCAGATGGAGACAAATTCCAATTAATGATATTTTGTGTTATATTTCATCACAATACTTTCTGATATTAGTTTCTTTTTTTGTATTTTAGTGAACAGAAGGTCAATTTGTTACTAGTAACTACTCAGGGAACTTTGCCTTTTTTAAGATTTATTTTGTTTATTTGAAAGGTAGAATTAGAAAAAGGGAGAGAAGGAGGGGGGGAAATCAAGAGAAAGAGAGATCTCTTCTGTTGGTTCTCTCCCTAAATGGCTGCAATGGTCAGTTCCTGGGATGGACAGAGCAGAGTGCTTCTTCCAGGTTTCCCATGTGAATGCAAGAGTCCTGGGACTTGAGCTATCTTCCACTGTTTTCCCAACCACATTAGCAGGAACAAGATGGGAAGTGAAGCAGCCAGGACTCAACCAGGGTCCATGTGGGATGCTGTTGCTGCAGATGGCAGCTTAATCCACAACGCCACACTTATTGAAGAAAATGTAACCCTGCAAGTGTTTGTATGCTTGCTGGTTGATAGTTGCAAGCCTGCCTCACATTTTCACTTCATTCACCAAGTAGAGTACTTGTCAGTCACATTGCAGTAACTGAGACAAATTTGCTTATCAAATAAATATTCCACAAAATAAACCTCCTTTTACTACATTGTTTAAAAACATTTCTGAAAAAATGTCACTATATATATTTTTTATTATTATTAATTGCATTACATTATGTGACACAGTTTCATAGATTCTGGGATTCCCCCAGCCCTCCCCATACCCTGCCCCCATGGTGGATTCCTCCACCTTGTTGCAGTATTACAGTTCAAATTCAGTCAAGATTCTTTCATTGCAAGAGTACACCAGGGCCCGGCGGCGTGGCCTAGCGGCTAAAGTCCTCGCCTTGAAAGCCCCGGGATCCCATATGGGCGCCGGTTCTAATCCCGGCAGCTCCACTTCCCATCCAGCTCCCTGCTTGTGGCCTGGGAAAGCAGTCAAGGACGGCCCAATGCATTGGGACCCTGCACCCGCGTGGGAGACCCGGAAGAGGTTCCTGGTTCCCGGCATCGGATCGGCGCGCATCGGCCCGTTGCGGCTCACTTGGGGAGTGAATCATCGGACAGAAGATCTTCCTCTCTGTCTCTCCTCCTCTCTGTATATCTGGCTGTTAATAAAATGAATAAATCTTTAAAAAAAAAAAAAAAAAAAAAAGAGTACACCAAGCATAGAGTCCAGCCTCTTATTGTCCAGATAAATTCAACGGTTACCCCGGGGAGACCATCTCTGATTTGAAGGCAGAGCTGGCAGAATATCATCCCGATCAATTAAAAGCCCCAATATAACATGAACTACAATTTACATTATGGAATTAATTGACATGGTATTGAGTAACCAATATGTTAAAAAATGCAAGTTCTTAACCACATCCTGTGACTACTTCATTGACATTTCAATTTTAGTTTATATACAACTCACTTCTATACACCTTAAAATGGCTATAGGGTACTATTCAGCTGTCACGTGTCTATTTTCATTTTAGTATTTAGCAGTTTATAGTGTTGAAGCATAATTCTGCTGAATTTGGCAGATTTTAGGATAGTCTAAACTGGCTTTTAACTCTAACAAGGGATATGTCAACAGTTGAGGTGCAGAACAGTTTTAGGAGAGGAGTGCAGAGAGATCTTCAATACCTTAGTGAGAAGTAACTAATCTTTGTGTCCTACCTAGTAAGGTATGTGTGAATCCACGCTGAATGTCACTATATTTTAGTAAGCTACACATGGCCTGAAAAATATCTGTTTTACAACTGGTGTTCACATCAATATAAGCAGATGTCAGAGAAAGTGAAACAGTGTAACATTTACTGTAACAGTGACTCTGCATTTAATTCAAAGAGCTATTTGTAAGATACAGGTGTCAGAATTCCAAGAGTTCTGTAACTATATTTTTAAAAAGCCAGATTATTGTTTGTTTCATTTTACCTCATTAATGGATCTGTGTTACTTATACCTTTTATCTGCCTGAATTTTCCAGAAACAGGTAAGATCTCACAATTACTTACATGAGTTATCTTACTTTATTTTGTCCCAAAATTGACTTTCCTTTTTTGGAGACAGAAGTTTAGTAAAGATTGTCAGATCAAGTGTTGATAGATGGTACAATATGGGTGAATTTTTGAAAAATTATGCTGACAAAATCTAGACATAAGAATCACATATTATATGAACTCATTTATATAAAATGTTCATGTATAAAAATTGATAAAACACAGAAAGCAGAAACATACTTTCCTAGGGCTACAGAGGGCTGATGAGATGATTAGAGTGGTGACAGTTAAGTTGTATGGGTTTTAAAGCAGGAGGTGATGAAAATGTTTTAAAATTGATTGTGATGATGGATGCAGTACAGTCTTTGAGTATACAAACATACTTTATATAGGTGAACAGATGGCTCCTGAATTCTATTTCAATAAGCTAGTACAATGGCCAGTAAATATTTCTAGAACAAATCTATGCAGTACATAAAATAATTTCTGAAATATTTAGCACTAAAGGAATATTCTCTGCTTACAGAGGTAACTGCCAGTATATGTTCAGATCATAAGCCTATTTCTTCAGAAACCTAACATTACATGGAAAATGAGGTAATCAAGTTACACATCATCATTTAGTATAAAAAACAAGCTTCTAACTTCTAACCAAGGAAAATTCAGTGAATTTATATATAATGTCACATGATAAATTCAAGCATTTTAAAAGATCCAGGCTTTTTAAAAATTGCATATTCTGAGTATCAAAAATTAACTGTAAATGAACAAATAGCTAAGTAATAGAGGAGGCTAATTATATTAGTCTATCTCCTCTTTGTCTCAAAAGAAAAAAAAATGTTCTTTCTTTTTGGCCAGGCTGAATATAATAGGTTGTGAATTATAAGATCAAGCAAGCAAACTGTATGTTTTCTAAAATATGAGTATCCTTCATCAACTTTTATACTTAGGATAGCTAAAAGACCTATGTGGAGGGATCAGCATTAAGCCCAAAGGACAGTCAGTACACAGCAAGAAAGAAAGCAATTCCCTGGTGTCTTCTACAGGTCACTAGCAAGGACCATGTTAGCAGATCCACAGCAGACCCTTAACAGGCAGTTCTACTGCTACCCGTAATTAGCTTGGACAGCTCTGGCTCCAAGAGTAGCAGCAAGGCTACACCATAATGAGCTCAGCTGGGATTAGCAGGACAGGGCAGGGAACCAAGAGAGCTCAGGCATTCTGCATTGCGTATGTATCTAGGAGATCAAAAAAGGATGGCTGGCTAGGTTATCCCCTCTCCACCTCATTCCAAAAATGAAGCACGGCATTGTCTAAAACACAGGCTAATGAAGAGCGACACCTCCAACAGATGAGAGCCACATTAATTAACACAATCCCTAGATCATATTATACGGTTTCTGCTACAGCTAGGAAATGTGCAAGCTGTTATTGCATGAAATATATATACATATATATATATATATATATAATGTGTGTATATATCTATACATCTACATACAGATATTTAAAAGGTAGTGTTTCATTGTTTTTATTGGCAAAATAAAGGATTATTTCTTTTCAAATTTTATAGAGTATTTTCCTAATGGCCATTAAACCACAAAAAAAAATCATTCCAAATGTTTATCTACCTTAATCTATATTGTCATAAAATAAACTCACTTTTGAATCATGAGTTCTTGGTTCTCCCTTTTGAAATATGCCAATTCATTCCACACAGCATCACAGTCTTCTTGTCGAAGCTGTTCGGGATCTGCTCTCTTTATTTTTCTGATTTCATCTCTATTTTAAAAATGAAGGTGCTTTTCTCATTAACATGTTCAAAGTGAAACAAGATTAAATTACACACTTTTTAAACCTTAAAAACAACTAAGGATCAAATTTTTAACCCAAACTCACCATTTATTGGTTGAATTTCCTAAATAAGTATGTACAAATTAAAAATCTATATTATAATTTCTCAATGCTAAGCTGCTACCATGCAAAGCAAACTTTAGGCAAACATGTGAGATTCTTTGGTCTATTTCTCTTATTCCTTCCTGTACAGTCGCAATAAAACATATACGGTAGAATTGTAATAGTAATGAGTAAATCAACTCATTTGGAATTTGCTACTAAGCAATCTGAATATAGACAATACAGATACCAGATCTGAAAATAAGCTATTATCCATGAACGTGTCAGAAAGTAGATTGCACTCCTGTAGTGGTTACTGAAAAGTTAAATAAGCAGGGGCTAAATCTAGTCAAACTGCTTTATTACCACTTCACTGACAACCAAAATAAAACACTTCACATTCATCAAAGGAAAATATCAGATGTGACAATTATGCACAAGTGATGTCATGTGCCCCTTGCATTTTCATTTTTTGTACATAAGTCTTTAATTTTTTTTAAAAGTGCTGTGTTGGCCAATTCAGAAACGGTATTTTTCTATAGAACAGACCAATGTGTTTCATCAACACTGCCCTTAAGGATCCATCTCAGAAGATGAGAGGGTAGAAGATTTTCTGTACTGATTCAGTCCTTTGCCCTTTGTTGATACAGTTAGCAGGGGAGCCACTTACAACTAACCAAGGTCTGAACACCTGTTCAGAGCAAGTGAACTGAGACCGCCAATTCCTTCAGATAAGCTGGAGAACTGATGGATAGTAAAGATCTTCAAATTGCATTCTAGGTTGAAATAGTTTTAAGACAGTTAACTGCATGTGCGAATTCCCTATTTCTTTCTTCCCATTAAAACTTAAATGCCTTAAAAGTTACAAAAATTTTAACCACAGTATTTTATTTATTCAAAAACAGGTTTTCCATAATAGGGATGTTAAGTATTTTTCTTCAGCAATTCTATTGACATGAAAGACATTCAATAATTCCCAGTCACCTACAGGCAATAATATCTGAAAATGGCAGGAAAATCTATAGTTGCTGTTAATACATTTTTCTGTTTCATTTGCCATATTCATTTGCATATTCAGAACTAACATTTGACTACTAAATACTTTCTTGAAAATCAAACAAAAGCCATTAAACACCTATACAATGCTACTCCACTCCATTTAATATTTAGGGAACTGTCTTTATGAGCTAAGTAACTCACGTGCCACTGCCTTCCTCCCACTGTTTTAATTGCTCTTTTACTGCTCTGTAGTTGGTCTGTAACATCTGTAGCCTTTCCTTGCGTTTTTCATGGGCATCTCTTAGCTCATCATTTTCTTGGCTCTGCAGAACACACAAAAAAAGTGAGTTTGAAGAAGGCATGGCATAATGTTTCAACTAAGAAGTCAGACATCTAAATACAAAATTTGAAAGAAAACAGCATGTAAACCTGATTCATCTGTTAAATATTTATTTTAGCAGAAGAAATGTTTCTTCAAGCCACAGAATGCATTTGCTTCACAAATCTAACTCACTACAGTTTTTAAAAAGTTGCTTCCACAATTTTGCAGTTTTATCCAATTATTTTCTTTCTTAACATGCATACAAATTTTCACAACCCTATTTAAAACATTTTGAATAATCTTTATTTCATCACAAAAATGTCTACACACGAAGCATAATTCTTTTGTTAAAAAGAAAATATCACTTCTTTGGCCCATGCATTCAGGATAAATATATATAATCAAATGCAGGATCATGGAGGACAAAGTGAAACAGAACCCATGCTAGAAGTAGCATAGTGTATGTAACCTGAGTTCCACCATGAAGAATGGAAATGGGGAGACCTACTCTTGCTATATTTGAAGAAATCACAAAATTGACAGAACAGCCACTAGCTGGTTTTTCTTGACTTTTGTTTTTAACAATTTAGGCACCTACATGTAAATGTATAGCACACAAGATAAATTTCTATTAGGTCTAAACATAAAGCAAACTTATGATGGTCAAAGTATTATTGCTCAAAAAGCATATGCACATATTTTAAAAACAATATAATGTGTTGAGTTTTTTGGTGAGAATTTCAAATGTTCTGTTAACTCATATCTCTAAATGAATAAATTTCAGGTAGGGAAAGCAAAAACTCTAAAGCTTTAATCATTTTGGACATGTAGGAGTAAGTCCATCAGAAAAAACTCCGCTTCATTGTGTAGTTTTTCTCCTGTGTGTTGCATCATCATTAGAATGCTAACTAAATTACTTTGTCCTATCAAATATCGAAAAGAAGACAGGGGTTTAAATCATGGTGATTAAATTTAACAATTAATAAAGGTGGAGAACCTAGTACTGTGCCTTCCCTACAAAGGCTGGCTTCTTCCCCTCTCCTTCCAGCCACTAATAGTGATGCTCTGACAAGAGCCAAATTCACTGTTTGACCTAAGCAATGAAATGGCAGCTAACAGGGTGTGCACTGTTTTACTACACTTGTGTCTCAGCAGTACAGCAATTGTCTATTATACCTTGACTATATCTTAGAACACCGTTCTTTTTTTTTTAAAGATTTATTTTATTTTTATTACAAAGTCAGATACACAGAGAGGAGAGACAGAGAGGAAGATCTTCTGTCCGATGATTCACTCCCCAAGTGAGCCGCAACGGCCGGTGCTGTGCCAATCCTAAGCCAGGAACCAGGAAACTCTTCTGGGTCTCCCACGTGGTTGCAGGGTCCCAAGGCCTTGGGCCGTCCTCGACTGCTTTCCCAGGCCACAAGCAGGGAGCTGGATGGGAAGTGGAGCTGCTGGGATTAGAACCGGTGACCATATGGGATCCCGGAGCGTTCAAGATGAGGACTTTAGCCTCTAGGCCACGCCGCCAGGCCCTAGAACACTATTCTTAAATAATTATTAGAACATATTGGAATTACTTCTCGGTCTTTTGGCTAAGATCAAGTGTAGAACATATTTGAGTCTCACATATACCCAAAAGCATTCTATGTACCATATAGAAAATTGATGAAAATTTGCAAAAATGACATCATTTCATAGGGGCATTCAGAATGTTATTTTTCAGAACTTTAAGAGGTAAGCAAATTATAGTTACTGTAAACTGGCTTTAAAAGTAGGATAATTTAGGGGTCGGTGTTGTGGCATGAAGAATAAAGCTGGTTCCTGTGACAATGACACCCTATGTGGGTGCTAGCTAGTTCACATACCAGCTGTTCCAGTTTCTAGTTTAATGACATGAGAAAAACACAGGGTGAACTAACAACATGAATATTATTTTTATAACACCAGTTCCAATTTCTGGGAAAGAGCGCAAGGAAATCAACAAAGTTTTAACAAACAAACAAACGAAAGGATTCTACTATGAATACTTACATATATAAAGTTCATATATATATCAGAGAATTAAAAATCCAGACACATAAAATGTGCTCAAGACATATTAATAATATTAAGTGATAATTAGAAGTGCTAATAAAATCAAGTCACCAAATATTTTAAAGTCAGTAAAGCAAGGGTTCACACTGTTAGTGATCTCAAGGATAACAGGATTTCACAAAGTTTTTACAATTTCCAAATTATGTTACAGCATCACATTTATGAAGTCATGACTATCTGTGTAATTCTTACAAAACAGATTCTATTCTTATAATTTTCACAACATTGGTCAGATACCCTGAAAACACAGCTAGCCACAAATGTAAACTGAGTACGATAATGTAAATGTCCATGAGAAGTCATTAGTAGTGTAAGTTAATATGAACAGCTTACTACTGATATAAATAAAGAAAATTATCTCAATATATCTTAATGTAGAGACATATTTCACAGAGTACTGTTGGAACTTATTTTCCTGTTCATCCTGTAATTCACCTTGGTAATCATCTCGGGTCCCTAAAACTACCCCCAGTACTATCACATTGCATGTCTTTTTCCTTAGTTTAGCATTTTCCACAAGGTCATGCGCAGGGCAGAACTCTTTCGGGAAACATTAATAGGTTAATATAAATAAATAAATCCGTGGAAAGATGCATCTTTTCATTTCCATGGATGTGCAAAGCACACTAGTACATTGCAGACTCACAGAAAGAGAAATCTTTTAATCCATTGCCACAATTAGTTGAGCAGGGAATGTTGTTGTCTACAACACTTTTACTAGCTTCTGGAAGAATAGTGCTCCACAGAAAACGAAAGATGATGATAAAAATTCAACATACGGGGCCTGGGTAGAATCCTTCACTTGCAAAGTTGGCATGCCATATGGGCACTGGTTCTGTTCCAGCTGCCTCTCTTCAGATCCAGCTCCCTGCTTACGACCTGGGAAACCAGTGGCTCAGGTCCTTGGGACCCTGCACCAGTGTGGGAGACCCAGAAGAAGCTCCTGGCTTCAGATATGCTCAGCTCTGCTCATTGTGGCCATTCAGACAATGAACCAGCAGATGGAGTATCTTTAGCTCTCTGTCTTTCCTTCTCTTCATATATTTGCCTTTCAAATAAAAATACAGAAGTCTTCAAAAATTCCACATGCATTAGTGAGTAACAGTCTGCAAAAGAAACACTACATTCACAGATTTACTTTAAAAAAACCAAAAGATGCTAGTTATCTGTTGACATATGCCCTGCTCCACCGAGAAAAAGCGTTACCAGAAAATCTTGGCAGATGTTTTCCTTAGCTTAGTATAAAAATAAAAAGCCACGAATCAATTGCAGATAGGTAAGTTTTATTTGCAAATTTATCTGGGCAGGCACCTATGGGGAAGATGTTTCCTACTGGCAGTCTCTCAATCAGTTAGGAAATGGCTAGGCGATTCTTGTGCTGCCTACTTGAAGATATGGCCATGATTTTAGTCCACATGGCTGGTCTCAATAAGTATTATGTATTCCTAACTCCTAGTGCCAATTAATGTGATTTTTGATAAGATTTTTTATATTTTTATTGCAAAGTCAGATATATATAGAGGAGGAGAGACAGAGAGGAAGATCTTCTGTTAGATGATTCACTCCCCAAGTGAGCTGCAATGGCCGATGCTGCGCCGATCCAAAGCCAGCAGCCAGGAGCTCCTCTGGGTCTCCCATGTGGGTGCAGGGTCCCAAGGCTTTAGGCCGTCCTCGACTGCCTTGCCAGGCCACAAGCAGGGAGCCGGATGGGAAGCGGGATTGCTGGCATTAGAACCGGTGACCATATGGGATCCCGGCATGCTCAAGGAGAGGACTATAGCCACTAGGCCACCATACCGGGCCCTAAAATCAATGTGATTTAATTTGGAGACAAAGTCTCTGCTGAAGTAATTTAGTCAGTAGAGTGGGCAGTAATCCAATATGGCTGATATCTTATAAAAAGGATAATTTCCGTATGATGGAGTAATGTGCATATATGGAAGACAATGTGAAGACAAGGGAAAATACCAGCTAAACATTAAGGAATCCGTGATGCTGCTAGAGACTTCAGGAAATAGAACAAATTTTCTATCACAGTCCTCAGCAGAAACCAATTGTGCTGACTCTCTGATTTTGGATTTTTCTATCCTTCATAACTTTGACATATAAATGCCTGTTGAAGCCACCCAGTTGGTATTGTGCATTTTTACAAGAGCCCAATAAAATTAACACAAACATGTTATCAATTACTATTTCCCAACAGAACATGATTTAGGATGATATTATGCTTTAAAAATATAAAATCTTGTTTCTCCCCCAATTTTGCCCCTTTGGGGAGGGACATTCCTCCTGGCTCCAGGATCTATCATAAGAATAGCAATTAGGCTATAAGTTGGGTTCCCTATTAGAATGTGAATTCTACCTCCCTGGATTTCATTTTTATCAAGAAAAGGAAAAAGTCAGGAAGTTCCATTGAGGGAATGCAAAGGGACTTCCCAAAGCCAACTTTGACCAGATCAAAGCATCAATCTCATCTGTGAATTTTTATTATAAGGAAGCAAGGAAATGGAGCCTGAGATTTCACTTCATTTTGAGAATGGGAGGAGGAGGTTGCCAGACACATTTTTCTGAGGGTCCTGTTGTTTTGAGTAAGCCAACAGGATTAGGATTCCAGCCTGTTGTGCAGGGAACTCAATGCAAACAACAGCAACCTTGAAGAATTTTCATGCAGACAACTTTAGTGTGCACGGCAAGATTTATTTAGGGAGACAAAGAGGGCCTTAGTGACAAAAGGGGGCTACAAGGGAGGAAAAAGAAAAGACCAGAGGAAATTTAAGAGAAACTGGAGGGGAGTGAAAGACAGATATGCCCTGCCATAGCGACAGGACGGGAAGGAGAGATAACAGAAAATGGAAGTGGTGTCTTTTATGCATCATCTCAGGGAGGGAGGTAAGGAATAGAGAAAAAAAAAACTCATTCACAGTGGTTAATAATGTGGCACCTTGTTCAGAATCAGAGGACATCAGATAGGAACCCAAAGATGGGATTAGCATGGGCTATGTCTCCTTGCTTTTGCTATGACAACTCTAAGGGACGGCAATGGTTATGTTGAATCTGTACCTTTGTTCTCCCTCAAGGTGGAGAACATGCTCTTGGAAGGGTAAAAAATAGGGAGAAGCAAGATTTTACATTATATAGAAGTAACTTTACCAGAGACCAGATACCCTAACTGCCTCTTAGCCCAGCTGACTCCTCACCCCGTGATTGTTAACTGCTGTTCTAGGTTACTTTCTCTCTCAAAATTGTGCTTAAAAGACACTACTTCCACCATTTTCTCAGATTTTTCTCTTTTGACAATGCTAATAGAGAATTAAGAATGAATAATACCAAGCTATAAATTAAAAATACTTTGAGTCCAATAACTCTCTTTGGAACTGCTCTACTAGTAAGCTTCTGTTTGCCTAACACTTTTGCTAAATGTTGTAGATTATAGTACTGTTTTTTATTTAGCTATCTAGTTCTTCTAAAATAATAAATCATACCAGACAACAAAACACAAAGGGAAAAAACCTCTTATTTTATCCTCATCTTACAAATATGTAAAAGAGGAAATTAAATTTGAAATTCATGAGTATCATCACTTTACTTAAAATATTGATAGAAGGGTACTGGGAGCAAACTTGCAAAGAAAAAGTAACTGCGTTTGTCACAGTTGCATTTCTGTTTCACGATCTTTCCTTTGGCCAGAAATGCGCTAAGTCGTCTGCAACTTAAAAGCATTCAGCAAGCAATGGCAAGGCAGAGCCACCAGTAATGTACACATGATTTTGATGACAAATACGGTAATACTGTATTGGCTGGTGGAGCCACAATCTGTATTGATGTATGAACATATACAGCAACACAGATTAGATTAGAATGGAACCTGTGCGCTGTTGGCAGAGTCACCCCAAAGGAGTGGAGAGATCAGTAATCATCCCAGCTGGTGTAATGCTGAATTGATTCAAACCAACTCATAAATGATGCCAAGAAAAAGCACTATATTAGCTAAAATATGGCATTACTGAAGAAATAAAATACATTTGAAACCCTAAAAAATATGGATAAAATAACAAATGAAAAAAAGGAAAAAAACTTAAGCATTTTATTGGTTAGAAATTCAGCGTGACAGAAGGAAAAGGACACTGAACAAAGATCTTCCTTGGACCTGGCTCAGTAGCCTATTAACTAAGGTCCTTTTTATGCATGCACCAAGATCTCATATGGGTGCTGCCCCAGCTGCTCCACTTCCCTTCCAGCTCCTTGCTTGTGGCCTTGGAACGCAGTGGAGGATGGCCCAAAGCCTTGGGATCCCATACCTGTGCAGGAGACCCAGGAGAAGCTCCTGGCTGTGGATGGGTTCAGCTCTGGCTGTTGCGGCCACTTGGGAGTGAACAGGTAAATGCAAAATCTTTCTCTCTGTTTCTCCTTCTCTCTGTAAATTTGCATTTCAAATAAAAGTAAATAAATCTTTTTTTTTAAGATCTACCCTTTTCTGGGTCACTCCTGAAATGGTTGCAATGACTGGGGCTAGGCAAAGCCAAAGTCAAGAAATTTCATCCAGTCTCCCATATAGATGGCAGTGGCCCAACACTTGGGTCATCTTCCTCTGCCTTCACAGACACATAATCAAGGAGCCGTATCGGAGTGGAACAGTAGCGACCTGAACCAGGACTCCAACACAGGATGCCAGCACTGTCAAAAGTTGTGCTTGAATAAGACACCGCAACTCTAGACCCCCCAAATTTCACTTTGTAAATAAGCCTGGGATATCTCTCCATAAAATAGCTGTTGTCAAGAAAAAGGAGTAAGAATCTTTGTGAAGCAAACAACAACAGTAATAAAGAGGTGAGAGAAGAGTATAGCTCTAAAAATGTTTAAATGGCTGTACTACTTTCTATCAAAAATAAGAGACTGTTGAAGACAAACCTTTGTAAGCAAACAGAAACTATGATGGTTAATTTTCTGTGTCAGGTTGTGGAGATACTGGTTCAATATTATTTCCAGGTGTTTCTGGATGAGATTAGTAGTTTAATTGATAGACTGAGCAAAGAACATGACTGATTCCAATATAGTTTGGTTTTCTTCCAATCAACAGAAAGCCTGAATTAAATATAGGCTGACCAAGATTTCTTTCTGCCTGCCTGTCCTTGAGTTGAAAAATTTGCAATCTCTTGCCTTTGCACTCAAACTTGGACTTGAACAACCACCATCCACTCTCTTGGTTCCAAGTATTTGACCTCGGACTCCAATTACTCCACTATCTCTCCTGTAGTTCTAGCTTGGGGACTACAGATTCCAAATATAAGGAATCTAGATTTATATAGCTATGTTATATTTGTGATTTATAGCAAATAGTAAACATATAATTATTTATATTTGATATTAATATACTTCTATATTATAAGAGTACTTGATAAAGTTTCGTAGAAAGTACATGTTCTGGAAAACCAATACATGGATTCAAGTTTAACAAAATAACGTTACCTTTTATTTCTATTTTTTTCAATGAGCTTTCTGAAGTTCCTTTGCATTTTTTTACGTTGAATCTATTTTTCTAGAGAAACCATGTATAGAAGGCTGAGTATGCAAAAGGAGGATGATAATAGATTGGGTTTTAAAAAATTTACTCATTTATTTAATGGCAGAGTAACAAAAAGAGAGAAAGATAGAGAAGAGAGCAATCTTCTAACTCCTGGTTCACTTCCAGATTCTAATAAGAGGCAAGGCTGGGTCAGGCAGAACCCAGGATCTACAAAATCCAGCCAATCTCTCACATGGGTTGCAGAGGCACACAAACTATCATATGCTGCCTATCTGGATAGATGAAGAGGAAGCTGAACTAGAGTGGGACAGCCATGACTCAGAGACTCAGAGTGGTATCTGATATGCGATTTGGGAGTCCCACAAAGTGGTTCAACCCACTGTGCCACAACATCCCCTCCCAGATAGATAAGGTTTCTGAAAATGTCCATAATGGGGTGGGAGTTAAGACATCATTTAAGACATAGGCAGCCTACATCAGAGTGCCTGGGTTTGAGTCCCAGTTCCACTCCTGATTCTATTTCCCCACTAATGTGTACCCTGGAAGGCATCAGGTAACAAGAAGCTGGGTCTCTGCTATATACATGGTAGACCTGCATTGAACTTCTAGATCCAGGTGTTGGCCTGGCTCAGCCACAACTGCTGCAGGCATTTGGGAAATGGACCAGCAGATGGGAGATCTCTGTCTCTTCTTTTCTATGACACTGTACTTACACCTGTTTACATTCAGTACACTAAATGCTAAGTATTTATTTATCATCTCTTTAACCAAAAAAAAAGGGTTTTGAAGGATAGTAACTATTAAGTCTCTTTGTACACATGATTGATAATGATGTTTGAGTACTTGCAATGCTCAGTAAGCTGATACTGAGCAAACACATTAATAAATGACTCATGCGTTCATCTACATTTTATATATTTCAATTAGGTTAGATGTTAGCTACGGTCATCTGGTCATTTTATTTTTGCTATAAACAACAACTGATTTCCTTTTGTTTTAGAGCAGTGAAACTCTGTATAATGATAAATTAAAACAATGTTTAGAATCAATGTAAGCAAAATTTTAGTTATAGCTTACCATCAGCTGTATCTCTAACTATATTTTGTTGTACAACACATATACGTTAAACCTTTCCCTACCTAACAGCAGTCTATTTTATATAACACAGAATCTAAACAAAACATACTAGATTGTAATCATGTAATCACATAATCATAAGGTTTATCATAAAAAATCTTAAGTCTATCTGATAATCAATTTGTGACTGAAGCTTAAATACAGCAGCATACTGGGTAGCTGTGAATAGAGAACAAGTTTGTTATATACAAAAAATAAAGTTCTCAATATAGTTATATGATAGCTAGGTTGTTATAATACACATGTAAAGCTTTCTCTGAGAAACAGAATTTACAAAGTATGTGCAAAAAATATGAGCTCCCAAAGGCAGGCAGGTTACTCACAGACTTCTTAAATATAGGTAGGATGTTCATTGCAATATCATGTGCTAGGACACAAAGTCAGTTTGACTGTGTAATTTTTATATAAATTATAATTACATGTGATTTGAAATAGGTTAATGTGTTCACTTTTATTTTTTCAAGTTTTTCATACTTGAAGCATCATAACAAATTCTCTTGCCACTTGCTATAGTTCTACATTTTTGCTTCTGAGAAATTATATAACATTATTCCCCTCCCAAAAGAGATATTCCCAATTTTAAGTTAAAATTTTTGAAGAATTTAGTGTTATAAATAATTATTTGATTTTCAAATAGCAAATATTGTTATGACTTTATGATCAACCACATTCTAAAGAATAAGACCAACTGATTGCATGCTCTTATACAGGTGATTAAAATCAAGAAAGAAAAATGACAAAGGGGAATTAGTGAAATACATGTTTATCTTTTTTTAAAAAAAAATCTTTGCATGGTTACTAGTAGAGAAATGATTTAATGTTCACCTTTAGTTGTAGTGCCTTCTCTAAATCTTCAATCTTTCTTTCAGCTTTTCTCAGCTTTCTTAGCTCCTCTGTGTCTGTGAAAGAGCTCTTTGGGGACAAAGACCTTGAACGTTTCACAGGTGGTTCCTCGAGAATAAAACAAGGACATGGTTGAACTAGTTGGAACACTGGATTATGAAAGACATGCAAAATTAAAGAACAAGTAATTTTGAATACTAATAATGAATTATAAAAAAAATTCTGCATGGAATCCCAGAGAAATAACAAGTGGAATTACCACAGTGCTACCGCTAAAGGTTTCTCTGTGACTCGTTAATGAGAATATTCATTTACATTTACATTGTTTCTTTCAGAATAATGATGTCCCATTAGGGAAGACTAAAGGGTTATAGACTCAGAAATGCAAGAAACCTCATTACAAAGGAGGGGATAGAGGCTGGTCTAATTGCTCTATAAGGGTCCAAGGTTACACTTGATAGGACAACCAGAAACAAGAGGGAAAGGATTTTTTTCCCTTTGAAATAGTTTAACACACTGTGAAGTTGAAGGAACAATATGCTTGAGGAATATAAATACAACAGACAGTAGATCTTATACCATAATGACCATATGGTCATTAACTATAATGTGGCTAACTAGAGACAAGAATGTGTGTTTGTATTATGCACAGCTCCATATACCAATCTGGAAAAGGAATATGTGAGAGCAACTATTAAGCTGAGCAACAGAGAGCTCATCCTCCTGGCCTGTCCTCAACAAAAAAGAAAGGAACTTTTCTTCAGAATGCTCATCTCCTTTTTATCAACTTTTTTATTAAAAGCAGGGAAACATCAAAGCAGTATGTTTTAAAACCTCTCCTATACAAGCAACAACCAAATTATGCCCTATAATGTTAATTCTCGATTTTAAGAATATTTAATTTAAGCAAACCATGTGAAACTACTTCAAGGTGCTTGATACAGTTATGTTTTCATAAATAAATACAAGTCACTCCTATGAATGTTACTCAGAAGGAATGGATAAGAGTAGGGCAGAAACACGAGTTTACTTTCAATGCTTTTTTTTTCCCCCAACACCTCTTTTGAAATGCTTGCTTTATTTAAGATTTGCTCACAGGAAAAACAGAGTCAAAAACAACTGTCTTACATGAATTTCTGCTTACAAAAAAGCAGAAGTGTTACTTCTAGCACTGGCGTATCAAGTGTGAGCAAACTAAAGGTCAATACCTTATTTTCAGGGAAACATGATTTCAATGTATCCAAAAATTACACATTAACAAGATGACATGAAAATTCTGTACTAAGCATTCTGTGGAATCTTGCAGTTTTCAGAACTATGTAATAAATACTACGAAAAGGAAAGTTCCAGACATAAGTGATATATATTCTATACAAAAATCTGCATTTTTCTGTTAAATCTATACAATTACACAAGCTAATGTTAAAATTACACAAGAGCTAACGTATCATATTCCATAGGGACAGTACTGTATTATATCTGAATTAAACAGAAGCATTATTTTTCTTTTCATTAGTAAGTTGAATAAATGATTAATATAATTTGAAATTAAAATTTTAATCATACAGATAATATACCAGATAGCTGAAGGATACTTATGAAAATTACCTAAGCATAGGAACTAACTGTCAAAACAGGTATGCTACTAAGAATGTATTCAGTTAATGAACTTAGTTATATATTACTCAAGTCTTTAAAAAGGAAAGCTCACTATTCCTTAGGGGTATTTTACTGAGCACTCCATAGATAATACTGTAACAACTTCGTGAAACAAAAGCAGAAACAGTGACTGTTGCTTGTTTTAGAACTTCATCTCTTCCCTTTCCAGGCTCATCCTTATAAATTCACAAAATTACAAAATGCCTCTACCTTATGTCCTCCTTGAGCACTGGACAGGATGTTGTTCTCTGAGAAACCCTTGTTAGCAGGTCTTTCCCCTGAAAATTTTTCATTTCCTATTTGCAGTTTCTTTTGCAAATACTCAATTTCAGACTTCTGTGAGACCATTAATGTTTCTAAACTTGTTAAAGATGGCTGTCGAGATACCTAATAAAAAAAGTATACAGGTAAGTTTATTTCTTATATTATTTATACATTCGCAAATACGTGTACATGTACTATATAAATCATAGGTTCTCACATAGAGAACATTTCGTTTTAACAATAAATCAAAGACTAACTCAAATAAAATCTTATCATCCCAGTATGAAGCTATTGCTCTTGAAAACTTAACCATGGGTGAATGTAAATATTTTCATAAATAATGCTGTTATTTAAACTTGCCGGTAGAAAGAAACACCATGTGGTGGCTGCATAACACACACTATTCATCTGTAAATGAGTTGTTTCAATTTTATAACTAGAGACATATGCATTTCTAAAAAAATCTTTAATGCACCATCTGATCATCATGAGTCACTCAACAGTGCAGAATGTAAACCTGGGAAAAGGGGAACAATAACATGATCGGTCCAATTAACTTTTACTGTATCATAATTTAATAATGATTCCTCAAAGAACTCTGATAGTTTCAAAGTCAATATATTTTACAACATTCTCTTGTGGAATATATGTATGTGTCAGAAAAACTGCTAATGGTAAACTCACATTTTAACAAAACAAGTCATAGAAAAGTTAATCTTACACGAAACCTGTTCAAGAAAACTTGAGTCTTACTAAATTTTAACATTCCCAGTTGGATGCATGTGAGGCCATTAAAACCCATAAATATATGCTATTTCAAAACAACCACTTCATCTGCAAAGAAAGAAAATTACCAAATCACCATAAAAAGAAAGTTTTTGCTGATTTGCCAACAAGTGAATGTCAAATCTTATGATGTAAATAAGTACCCTTGAATGTATCTTTGTTTGTAATTACTGAGAATCCCATCCTTCCTCTGTGATAATACCAAAAGACTACGAGAAATACAAATATATTTATAACAAAACATATATTAGTTCTGAATCAATAATGGGAGATGTCATCTGTTTTCTTACTTGCATATTCTCTCACTAAATTATTTCAGGAATGAACATTTATCCTAGCAATTAGGACACCCAACATCCCATATCAGAGTACTTAAGTTCAGTTCCCACCTATGGATCCTGATTTCAGTTTCTTTTCAGTAAGTAACAGTGACGGTTCAACTAGCTGGGTTCCTGTCAACCCTGTGGGAGACATGCTTCGAGCTCCTAGCTTGTGACATTAGCCTCTGACTATCTCTAGCTGCATTAGCATCCTTAAAACGAACCAGCAGATAGGAGGTATTCTTTTTCTCCTTTTCCTCCTACTTTCTCTCTCCCTCTTTCTTCCTCTCCCTCATTCTATCTCTCTCCTTATACCTCTCAAATAAGTAAATACTTTAAAATATTAAAATAATGTATATATTTTTCTTCCAGTAAGTGTAAATGATTTCCCCTATTTCTTCATTCTCATTTAAATCACTGCAGAGATTTTATTCCTTTATTTTCCTCCTATTTTATAATTTAATTTATGATATTTATGAATTTTTCCCTCTGATTGGGCTAACAAGCCAAACCATCATAAATTTCTATGTGCTTTTATCCAGGCCTCCATTTATTAATTTCATTAAATTATGAAGGATGTATTAATTTGCAAAACAGATTCTGATTAATTTATTCAAGGTCAAAGCAAAAATTAGGAATAACATAGGCAAAGCACTGGCACTTCCCAAAAGTAAAAGCAAAATGAAATGTCAAACAATATTCAGTCTCATCATGCAGAAGTCAGACAGATGTTTATGTCAGCTGCTGCTCAACCAACGAATTGTTTCACAGAGGACTGGAGTCCACCATTGTCAGATCTATTTTTTTTTTTTTCAACAGAAGAGAGAAATTTAGATTTCAAAGGCAAGTTTCCAAATTTTTAAATGTTGGTTGACCCAGTTTTAGGACTCCTGTACATTGAAAATATCATGGTAGAAGAATAATCTACTATATATTTGCTAGGTATATTCTGAAAAATACATCAAAGGCTATAAAAAAATCACACCTTTGAACTAGAATACCAATTGTGCTGATGACTGAGATGCAAAATTTCCTTGAAAAATTAACTTAAAAAATGACAGTAAAAAAGGACATCTTGTACTATATATACACTTTAGTAACACGACACTAATTTTGATTGAAAGGTCCTACAGAAGATATGCGACAGAATGCGTAGTTCTTGAAACATTGTGCACACTACAATTAAAAAAATTAAATACCTTGGGAGTGCTGTTTCAGCATAGTGGTAAAGATGCTTGCATCCTGTACCAGAGAACCTGAATTTAATGTCCAGGTCTGGGTCCTGAGTCCACTCCCGGCTAATAATGCTATCTGGAAACAGTGATGCCAGCTCCTATTAACTGGTTATCTGCCATCCACATGGGGAACCTGGATTCAATACTGACTCCAAGCTTCAGCTCATTCCAGTTCCAGTCACCGAAGGCACTTAAAAAACTAACTAGTAGTAAGATGTGAGCTCTTTCTTTTATCATTCAACCTCTCTCAAATATAGATGAAACTTTAAAAAATAAAACTGAATCCAAGCAACAACGTCTGGCATTATTACAGCAGAGGTTCACTGAACATTACCTGATAAGTAAACAAATATTTCATGGCTATAATGATTTATAACAAATTATAAATCAAATAGCTGTTGTCTTACTAAAGTTTTAATTAACCACTTTGATTTCCTACTTTATTCAAATTGTAATAAGTATGGGTTCGGCATGGTAGCACAACACGCTAATCTTCTGCCTGCAGAGCTGGCATCCAATATGGGCAAGCCTTGTTCCAGCCACTCAGTTTCCAATTCAGCTCCCTGTTTATAAACTGGGAAAGCTGTGAAGGATGACTCAAGACAAGGCCCCTTGCACCCACATGGCAGACACAGAGGAAGTTCCTGGCTCCTGGCTGCAGATTAGCTTTGATCTGGCCATTGTGGCCATTTAGGGTATGACACAGCAGATGGAAGACCTCTCTTTCTCTGCCTCCTCATCTCTCTGTGAATCTACCTTTCAAATCTGAAAAAGGTAGTAATGATTAAGTAGTATTCATTGAAGAAGTATTTAGTGTCTAGCTCTGGTTAAGCATTTCATAATCATTAAAGTATTTATTCAAGCAATTTATTCAAGCAATAAATTCTAAATCAATGCACACGATGTAGACACAAAATAAAAAAACATTTTAAAAGTATGTTATAATCTCAACAAAAAAGCAAATTTACTCTAAAACAAAATTTCAAAGAAAGCTGTGATGTCAAATATGTGTGTATTTTGTGGTATAATTTTGCATATAAAAATCTAATGTATACATATATATCAGAAAAAAAAAACAAATGATTTGTCCCTATAAAGTAACTCAATTCCTTTTTGGAGGAAATCAGGTTTACAAAAAGTATACACACATTGTATTACAAACTATAGTAATTATATATACTTGATTATGTATTTTATCTATTTAGTAAACATACTCATATATAACCTATATAATATGTATATAATCTTATGCCTGTTTTTTTGAGAAACTTGGTGTTCTATTGAAAAATCATTTTAGAAATATATGTTACCAATTTATAACATAAATATTGTTAGTTTAGTGGCAACAGAAACATTAATATCAATGTAACATATTATAAATCAAAAGAATTAATATAAAAATTCACAAATGAAATCAGTATACCAATTCAAACTTATTTCCCACTTTTACATAGATCACTAAAATGACTAATACATGTCTAATATCAAAATATTCACCTAGCACTCACTTTTGAAAATAGCAATATCTTACGTTCTTTCATTTCTTCACTTATAAATATCTTCATATTTCACTTAGAGATCATAAAAATGAAGTGAAATTATTGACTACAGTTTGGTAGAATTAAAGCAATCATAATTTCTTCTCATAAATGCTGCCCAAATTTCACATTGCAGCAAAATTTAGTAATATGACATAATTAAGACCATTTGATTTTCTTTTTGTATCCAAATACCTGTATGGTACAAATAATTCAATGACAAAACAAAAGGTAAATATCAAGCTCCATGATTTTACCTCTCCTCATACAGTAAGTAAAACTTAACACTGAACAGTTTTACATGGATGCTTTACATTTGGTTTCCACTCAAATCCAGCAGCTAACAGCATCTTTATTAGAAAAACTGCAGAAGCAGAAGTATTTATTCTTACATGTAAACATCACATTTCACCAACACAAATTAGTGGTATTTACACATCCCAAAAGAGTTTTTATAGTGTTAACGCTATAATATACACATTCATTATAGATTTCAGTAAAAGCAGTGAACCAACCTAGGATGGACATTAAAAACAAGATTGAAAAGATTTATTTTTTTCTATATATTTTTTACCTTAAATAGCAAAATGGAAAGCATTCATGTTTTTTCAAAAGATGTCATAATGCTTGCATTTTTCCAGAATTTTCAAAAACTGATCGTTGTAAGTTTATTTACTAGCAGTATCTCAAAACAAACTTCTAGTTTCAAAAAACCGAATTTCCTCCAAAGTATTTCTAACAAATGTGACTTTGGAGTGTAATCCATTACTTTTTATGCTACATACTGTAAGTTTTATAAGCACTCAACACTTATGTCACCAGTAAAAAAATCAAAATTTGCTCATTAATGGTATAAGCAAGGGACTATGCTTGTTATGCATTATCATCTCTATACATTAAAACCTCAATCATACTCAAACAAATCCACTAAAGTGTGGTTTTCAATCTGCTAACTATGCATTCCATAATAGCCTGTAATTATTAAAAACTGACAAGAAAGCTACGCCACCTGTGTTTATGTGAAGCCAGGTAATGAAAAAAACAACAACGCTGTCATCACCTCTCAATTCCTGATTGCATTATCAAAACTGTAGCCGAGTTTGGCATCTGGGTGTGACCTTGTTAACTGCTAGGGTAATTAAATTTATTCTATAGGGAAAAAGGATGATAAATTATTAGCAAGAAGATTTTGTTCACATTTTATTAAATTGGCCTGTCAAAGGGTTGGCCAAATTATCAAGGGCCTCATTTATTGGAGGCCAGCCATATTGCCACATCTGTTACAATTATTTATAATTTCAGCAGTTGAAAACCAACTGAGTTAGGCATCCGCCATGTAAAGTAATTTACAAATTATCTGATGAGGGAGTGTTTTAGCTTCTCCCTCATTTCTAGCCAGCAGAAAGCCGCGCTGTAATTACAGAACACGATTAGGTTCTTTGGGGAACTTATCTTGCACTCATAGCCATAGTAAGATGCCGCAAGAACATATGGAGGAGCTTGTGCTTCTACTCCCCGAAGCTCGTGACCCGCCTGCCGCTGAGCCCTTGAGTTGAATTTGAATGAGAGTGCCATGGCTAATGTTCTACACATGCACCATTTATGCCACAAAACAAATCGGATCACTGTTAATTATGAAGCAGCTATAATCAGGCCTTCACATCTGTGTAATGTGAAGCGCAGTAGGCTGTATTCCAATAATGTATGACTACCTTTGGGTAGCAAATTGCGAGCCATATTGCCTCAGTAGTAGTTACTGAATTCAAAGTAACTCCTTTGATAAAAGTCTATCACATGGATATTTTTATCCAGCTTTATATGGGAAAAAAAAGGCAAATCCACAAGCCTTTATCAGCTATTGACCAGAACAGTTAAAGCATATGGCACAAGTTCATTAATGAACAACACAGAGCACTCTAATTTAATGAAACCACTTGAGCCATAAAAATCAGATTTAGTTAATTCCCTCTTTCCCATTTTTTTTCAAATTCAGTTTAAACCTAGGATTCTATTTAATATTATAACTTATCAAGATACTAAACACATATTTTACAAATTTATGAAGAATATAAGAAAATCTTGTGTTTTCCTACTAATAACCTTATGAAAGAAAGGCAACAATAGCATCTTTGAATTTATAAATTTAGTTTCATCACAAATCTTACAAGAAAGCATAATCTATTTGTTTTATATAAAGAAAGACTAGCAGCTGTATTCTAAAAAAAATACTCTTTATTCCATGAGAAATTTTCCATAGAACAGCAGCTCAACAAGCTGTACCCAGATGGCAAAACAGCTACAGTTTAATTAATCCACTAAAAGCCATTCAGATTTCAGTAAGGGTAATGTAATTTTGAATAATTGTAGTGAAAAAATTTATGAAACATTCTTAAGTTTTATTATAGCAGCAAGAGAAGTGCCACTATAGAGTAGTTAAAGTTGAGTTGCAGTTTCCATTACATATGCTAAATTTCTAGATTTTAATATCTTAGGCTGTATCATTCTGCTAGAAAACTAAAATAGGCTTGAAATACAACATATCTATTGGTAGTCTTTTGTAAGTGAAAATCGTTTTCATTCAGGATAGTGAAGTTTATAGTAAACTTAAATTTTAGGACTTTAATATAAAAAGAATTTTTGAAAAAGTTTATAGTTTAGACTCATAAAAAATAAATATTTCCACCTCTGTGTTAAAATTCTTCATTTGTCAAGTCCAAAAATGTCATAACGTTATATTTTATCACTGCTTTGTCCCAAAGATTGGTTAGATACGTACTTTTCAAGAGATCATTTCCCAAAAAACTTGAGTAGCTATGATATACACAAAATAACTAAAAATAGACTGCTTAATGTAATGAAAATCAACAAATCATAAAGTAGTTTTATTTAAAAGTAATGTCAATAAAGCAAAACAAATTTATACATATATGAATTAAAAACTAGTTAAGTATAAAAATAATATTCGTGATAAGAAAAGTTTAAACATTTTAATCATGGCTCATTGTCCTGATATACAAAAAAATTTTTGGCAAAACATCAATAAGCTACTTAAACAAAATACTAGTGTTATTTTTATATGTTAAAAATAAATAAGTAACAGAAGCAATAAAGTAAAAATCATAAAAATCAAATCAAATAAACCAATTAACTCTGGCCTAATATTTTCAAACAACAATGTGCTGAGGATTAATAGCATTCTGAATCCAAGTTAAAGTACTCTAATCTGATCTAGACATTACAAAGTGAGAAAGTAGTTTAGCTGGTACCACATAATCATTACCAGTGTCAGAACCTGTGATTGCTAAGAAGAGAAGTGAACTATTACAGTTTTTTTTTCTTTGCTGAATTAGAAAGTTACACAACAGCAATCCAGAACTGCTAAAAGATAGGAACGTTTTAGTCTATGTGCAATTATTCTACACCCTAAGCAGATATTCTCTTCCTTCAGATGGTTCTTTATTATTCCTATTTCTTTTTTAACTCAAATTGTTGTGTCAAATGAAATCCGGTCACTGTGCAACAGGCTAAATTAGGGTATGGAACCAGGATAAATAATTTTTCATCATTCAAAAAGCATTTACTGAGCTTAGAATGTCAACCACTAAGTGAGAACAAGGATGAAAGCGTAAGTCACAGTTCTCTGGTCATAACGGAGCTCATGGTCCTGAGGGACTAACAGACAAGGAAATGACAAAATACACAGAAGAGGTACAAACACCTCAATCTTCAGGAATAGAATTTAGTAAAAACAAAAAAATCCTAATAATCATCTTAAAAACATCTAGAAGGTCTGGAAAGTAACAAGGTAAACAAACTGTAAACTGAACATATCTCTGATAAACAGCATACAGAGCTTATTTCCCTTCCAAAAACAGATTTAAAAGATTGTGAACATAAATAAACAACATCAACATACAAACTTACAGAACATTAACAAAAGAAAACTGCAGGGAAGGTAAAAGTGAACATTGCCACTGGTTTCGAAGAAGAATCATTTCCTTTTTAAAAATTGAAGTATTACTTTTTAATTTATTTGAGACACACACACAGGAGAGAGATCATGGGTCTATGAATTCCTGCAAGAGCTGGCAGAGGGTTAATCCAAAGCTTTGAGGTCAGAACTCAGTACAAGTCTACCAAGTAGGTAGCAGAACCAGTTAGTGGGGACACTGCTTATGAGGGTCTGCATTGTCAAGGAACTGGAGCAAGGAGCCTATAGCCAGCAATCAAACCCAGGCACTCTGCTGCAGTGTGCAGGCATCTTAGCCAGTAGGTTACACACTCATTCCAGGAAAAACGTTGTTTCTAAATAATAACAAAGCCTTGTCTGTATAAGGAAACTGACAGTCTCCTACAATTTGAAGAGTCAACTCAGTGTAATCATGCTGTGATACAGCTTGCTTTAAGTCCTATGATCATAAACTTCGACAAAGGAATTCAAATTTAAGGAGTTAATCAATAGCAAGCATTCAGAGATGTGAATAAATCCACAACAATGAAAATGTTCAGCACAGCATCAGAATTAAAACAGGAAAAAAAACCAAACTGAAGTAAGCTAAATGTCTTAAAGAAAGGCAACACTTTAGAAAAAATACATCGATATGTGCAAATAGTAAAGGCAAAAAATGTTAATGCATAATGAAATGACAACTGTATCAGGATACAAATTTATATATTATTAATTTCCAGTGATCTAGAATATTCTTCATTTTGTATGCTCTTTTTACACATACCCATAGCTGCGTGCATGGTTTGTTAGGGTAAGTTCACTCTAGGTCTAGGACTGATGATACATTCAATGTTTGAGTAAGAAACACAACCGGCATCCCTTACAGATAAGACTAAATACGTAGAAAATACAGATGAATCTGAAGTAAATTAAGAGCAGGGTGAATGGATCTAAGATAAACATTTAAAAATCAATGACATTTCTACACATAAGAAAAAAAATGTAACAAAAATACAAAGTTAAATATCCAGCAAAAATAAGCTACTCAGAAAAACAAATCCAACACAAGATACATCCGACCGTTACAGATAAAACTATAAAACTTCATTGAAACATATTAAAGAGATATAGAATATTCATGCAAGAAAAAGAAATAATGGAAAGATTTATGATGGTAAAAATGTCAGTTGTACTCAAATGAATCTCCAAAATATTTTTCAGAAAACTTGACAGCTTGTTAATATGTTATTCTGATCAATATTAAATGGTCAATGACATTCAAAAAACACTTGAAGAAAAATTAAGGGAAGAGATTTATAATATTAGTTATTAAGACTCAATAAAAAATTAAGAAAAACAAGAAATCTGGCCTAGCAGTTGTGACGTGCATGAAGACACCTGCATCCTACTTGGGTCTGATGTCATGCCAGCTCCAAGTTTCAGCTTCCTGAGAAAGCTGCAGGCCCTGGGAGCAGCAGGGATGGTACAACTGAGTGCCCATACGGGAAACCTTGATGCAGTTTCCATTTCCTGGCTTCTACACAAACCCAACTCCAGCCATTGCAGGGATTTAGACAGTGAACCAACAGATGTGAGATTTGCTTTATCCTCAAAAATATTTTTAAAAAAATTTTTATATAAAACAAACCACCCAACGCAAATGAACACTACCTCCAGAAAGGGACCCGATTAACTATGGACTCACAAATAATGCAAATATAAGTATCAATAATGGTATCACTCAGAAAAAAGTATTAATACAAAAACTATTGCCAAGACAAACAACCATTTTTTAAAAATAAATTTTCTTTTAAATAAATGTAAAAATGAATCTTATGTAGATTAAAGACATCTGTGGAAGTTAAAAAAATAACACTTTAAAATACAGCAAAATATGTTCTCCAGATAACATCGATGTCTTAAGATACAAACATCAATTGTGAGATTAGATTTCAACGTAGAAATCTGAAATGAGGAAATGCACATGCTCAAAATTCTTTATAAGCAAATTGGAGTTTTTTTTCATAAGTTGGAAAAGAATTAGTTGCACCAAAGAGCAAAGAGTTACATTACAAAATAAAGCTTAAAAAAATCTAGTCACAGAGCATGACATGCAACAATGACATGTTAAAAGTCTATATAACAGAAATGGTGAAAAGTCTATATAACAGAAATGGTGAATATTATCTAAGGAAATATAGCACAGATAAGCAGGAATTCATAACAAAATCCAAGAGAGTCATCATCCTTAGGCAAAAGAAGATAGAGGGTCCAGCACAATGGCTCAGTGACTAATCCTCCACCTTATGGTCACCAGGATCCCCTATTGTCGCTGGTTCATGTCCTGACTGTTCCACTTTCCATCCAGCTTGGATCCCTGCACCCATGTGGGAGATCCGGAAGAACTCCCTGGTTCCTGGCTTCTGCTCCAGCTGTTGCAACCATTTGGAGAGTGAAACAGCAGATGGAAGATCTTTCTGTCTCTCTCTCTCTCTATAAATGTGCCTCTTCAAATAAATAAATAAATCTTAAAAGAAAGCAGAGGTAAGAATGAATCAAGGACAAGCACAAAAATGTGATTGAGAGCAATGGTGAAAAAAAAAGATAAAAAACAAAAAAACCCTGTTAAGAAACAAAAGATATTAGAGACATTTCTTATAAGAAATACATAGTCAAGAAATACGTGAAAAATGTTCAATAACACTACCTATCAGGGAAATGTACATCAAACCACAATGAGGTATCATCTCAAGGCAATTAGAATGGCAATTATCAATGGTTAACAAATGCTGGCAAAAACGTTGAAAAAAGTAAACTCTAATACACTACTGGCAGGAACACAAGTTTGTACAACTGTTACTAATAATGGCTGGCTTGCTTAATTCTTTTTGGTCAATGGATTAATGAATTGCTGTTAGTAATGATAGTGACGTGAATTTTATTATAATACATTCTAAAGAATGAATGGGCCAGTCATACAATAAAGTTTATTAAAGTACATTCTAAACGAAGAATCAGCCAGTTGAGAAAAAATATGGCACCCTTTCTTCCTGGTTGAGACTCTTATCCCTAAATATGAGGAGTGTGAATTTGCAATATGGCCATGATGACATCTGGAAATTGCATACCTTTGAGTTCTCATGTGGCTGAAAACCAGGCTATTCCAGTTTGGCTGAGATCTTGTTCATCAGGATGTTTCAGCAACAAATTCAATTGTGAAGTGGGCAGTCTTCCAGGGGGAGAGCAGGGTCCGTGGTTCCACCAATGGAGAAGGGTCTTATTTTCCCTATCCTGGCATTAATGTTGCAATTATCTGCTTAACGCAGCTATTAGGGAGAACAATATAGAGTGTCCAAAGAAAAATAAAAATACATATATATGGCCCAGCTAATAAACTTCTGTGAATATATCAAAAGGAAATGGAGTCTGCATTGTATGAAAATAGACCTATACTCCATATTTGTGGTGGTAATATTCATGATAGCCAAGTATGAAATCAACCTATACGGGAAAGACTAATGGATAAAGAAAACCTGGTGCATATTTGTACAATGGAATATAAGTAAGCTGTTAAAAAGAATAGAATCTTGGCAATTGCGTCAAAGCAGATAGTACAGGTGATGTTAGGTGAAAATGTGCCAGCCACAAAAAACAATATATGCCTGCCCTAATACATGGAAATGAACACATACATTAGAAACAGTAAATCTGAAGTTGGAATAGTGATTACTGGAGGGAGTTTTGATAATGAGTACAAAAACACAGTCATATAAAAGAAACAAGCTCTAGTGTTGCAAAGCACAGCAGGTGAATACAGTTTATGATAATGTATGTATGAACTGTATGAAGCAGTAGAGGAAAGTGATAGGATCCAAATCTAAAGAAAAGATAACACAAAGGCTAGCTGCCCGGTTTCTTTCTATTTTTTAAATAAAGATTTATTTTTTTTTTTTACTAGAAAGTCACATATACAGAGAGGAGGAGAGACAGAGGGGAAGATCTTCCGTCCGATGATTCACCTGTGAAGTGGCTGCAACAGCCATTGCTGAGCCAATTTGAAGCCAGGAGCCCAGAGCCTCTTCTGGGTCTCCCACATGGGTGTAAGGTCCCAAGGCTTTGGACCGTCCACAACTACTTTCCCAGGTCACAGGCAGGGAGCTGGATGGGCAGCAGGGCTGCACCAACATGGGATCCCGGGCCGTGCAAGGTGAGGACTTTAGCCACTAGACTACCATGCTTGGCTCTAGCTGCCTGATTTCATTGGTTTACAATGTACTTTCCAAAAAATGTATAGGTATTACATGTTAGCAAAACAAAACAAAAACACAAAGAAACAACTGTTTAAATAAAATATTCTAACAAAACAAAGTACTGGTGAGTTGTTTTGTGGGAATAAAGATACTACATTTATACCTCTGTGGGATTCAATTAAAGGAAAGTGAGAACATAAGGAGAAAAACAAAGAAAATCCAAAACAATTTTGGAAAGGAAGCATAGGGAATATTTATGAAAAGAAATTAAATATGACTAAGTTTCAAATGACAACTCTGGTCTTGTGGTTCTGCCATTAGCTCCATAGTGTGTATGTCATTCACTTTTAAATAAAGTAACTTTAGGTTTCCCTGTTGTCCTTTACTGTAAGAAATTCCTCTAAGGCAGTAAATTAGATGCTTCTGCATGAAGAAAACAAACAATTGTTTTCAGATAAAGATAGGCAGTCATTCAGAATTCAGCTAGTGAGGAGCAGGGTGCTAAGAAATCAAAGGCCATGGGTTTCAGTCCCAATTGAACCAATTAGCTTTGCCCTTTCCTATGGCAAAGACTGTTACTTAATGCACCACTAACTTAGATTATAAGTGATAAATAAATCAACACCAATTGGGGCAGAGCATCTCAAATCTGATAACATTACATAAGAAGTATCTATTCAAAACAGTATTTAAAACTTACACTTATTCTGAATGCCCACATACATTGTCTCACGTAATCAACATGAAACATTTGTGAGGTAGTACTATTATAACATCCATTTTATAAATAATAAAACTGAATTGACATAGAGACTTCCCTAAGATAAAGAGATAGAGTCTGTGATCTAAACCCATGCTTACAGACAGAATTTTTGCTTTGACATAAGTTTAAAAGAAGATAACAACTGAAAAAATAAAGTTTCAACTCAGGATTCCTTTGTTTAAATATTTGTATCTTCCATTTAATATTAGAACTGTTTTTTAAAATAATTTCATAAAATATATGTATTATATGATTGCACCTCTACTTACATCAAAATTCTTACTGAAAAAGAAATGCTCAAAAATATCTAACTCAATATCTATCATTCAACTCAAGTTTACAAAGGGCAAGGATGGAATATGTATTTTCTCTTTTATGATTTTAGCAAGAATTTCTTCAGATCAGAACGCATTTAACTAACGAATCCTGAAAAAGTTCACAGTACTATTCAATATACCTGACCCTAGCATTTATAAAAAGTATACAAATATATTTATATACATGCATAAATGTATTATACAGAATTTCTATCTTAAAAAGAATTTCTATCTTAAAAAGCCTAGTAATAAATTCTATGATCAATTCAAGAGAAGCTCACAGAGAACTTTCATGAGTCAATCATGACAGTCTTCAGAAGATCCAAGTCAACCAATGTGACAACATTAAGTGAACATAAAATAGGTTGCATACTATTTTAATCAGGTTTATTTAAATTTATATATGAAACATTAATCCCAAAGCAATTAAATAAACCTACACCAAAAAACACCTTTCTTGTACAAGTTAATATCTGCCACTTATTTGTATTAACATGTATATTTTGAAAAGCATTGCACCCATAAGCACATGTGTTCACTGGCTGGAACAAGGTCTTAAACCCATGACACAGAGGAAGGAGGAGCATGGTCAATTAAACTGTGGAGAAAATGGAGCTAAGCTATCAAATAAAATCTAAGTGAGAAAAAAATGTCGAAGTAGTGCTGCAGCCCTTGAAATTTTAACACTAAATCAGAATAACTTGGCTACAAGTAGGAGTAATATCGTGCATGGCACATAAGTTACCCAAGAAATAGCAGTTCTAGGCCCGGCATCGTGGTCTAGCAGCTAAAGTCCTCGCCCTGAACGCCCTGGGATCCCATAGGGGCGCCGGTTCTAATCCTGGATGCTCCACTTCCCATCCAGCTCCCTGCTTGTGGCCTGGGAAAGCAGTAGAGGACAGCCCAATGCATTGGGACCCTGCATCTGCGTGGGAGACCTGGAAGAGGTTCCTGGTTCTTGGCTTCGTATCGGCACAGCATTGGCCATTGCGGCTCACTTGGGGAGTGAGTCATCGGACAGAAGATCTTCCTCTCCATCTCTCCTCCTCTCTGTATATCTGACTTTGTAATAAAAAAATAAATAAATCTTTAAAAAAAGAGAAAGAAATAGCTGTTCTAATTATACCACTATGTTCAGCTATTTTGCAAGCTGTGGTATACCAAAAAATGTTACACGTGTGTGGATGTGCATGTAAATTTCTAACTATGGGTCTGAATATAGTCTATCAATTTGTTTCATGCAATGTGCTACAAAGGAATAAAAACTTCATTGCTATCAGCCTACATTTACTGTATTCCACAGGAATCAGGAGGTGGTTGGGTTGGATTCTCTGCTTCACAATCACAAGGTTGCATTGAGGTGTCAGTTGCACTGCACTGCGTCATCTGGAAGATCTGCTAGCACACAATCTGTGCCCAAACACCTACAGGATTTTAGTTATTTTAATTATTTAGACTTCTGTTATTTTATTTTGTTTTTTTGTAACTCTATGGATAAGGGACCTTAAGCTCTCTTCACAGCACACCCACTACAGTTGCCCTCCTTGGTGGTCCTTCCATAAACAGTACCTAAAAAGGCAGTTTTCCTCCCAAAGGTAGGGAAAATTGTCTTCTACTCATTTGCTCAGAAACAGTCTTACATAATTCAATAAAATTAAGAACACAGAAGTGATTCCTTTTCTACTCGAAAATAGGGCCTGGCATGGTAACTTAGTGGCTAAATCCTCGCCTTCCAAGCACCAGGATTCCACACGGGTACCAGATCATATCCTGGCTGCCACACTTTCCATCCATCTCCCTTCTTGTGGCCTGGGAAAGCAGTAAAGAATAGCATGACACTTTAGGACCCTGTACGCGTGTGAGAGACCCTGAGGGGTCCTGGCTACAGATTGGCTCAGTTCCAGCCACTGAGGCCACTTGGGAGGTAAACCAGTTAATGGAAGATCTGTCTCTCTGTTTTTCCATCTCTTTGTAAATCTGCTTTTTCAAGGAAAAAAAAATAAATCTTTAGGGAAAAAAAAGAGTATCTTTAGGGAAATGAAAAGTTTAAAAAAAATGCTTCCAGGAGAGAGATGTTTGACAGATCAAACTTAAAAAAAAAAAAGATTTTTGAATTTGTATTGGAAAGGCATATTTACAGAGGGGAGAGACAGAGAGAAAGATCAAAACAAGACCCACTGGGGCTGGTGTGGTGGCTCAGTGAGCTTCTAGTCCACCTGCAGCACTGGTATCCCATATGGGTGCCAGTTTATGTCCCGGCTGTGCCATCTAGCTCCCTGCTTAAAGACTGGAAAAGCAGCAGAAGATGTCTCAAGTCCATGGGCCTTGCATCCACGTGGCAGATCCAGAAGAGGTTTTCTGGTTCATAGTTTCAGATTGGATTAGATCTGGCCATTGTGGCCATTTGAGAAGTGATCAGCAGATGGAAGATCTTTCTTTCTCTGTCCCTCCTCTCCGTAAAAAAAAAAAAAAAAAAAAAAAAAAAAGCCTTTCAAATAAAATATAAAAATAAATAAAAACCATCTATTATCTGCTGTCCACAAATAACAGAGCCCACAAACAAATACAAATACACACACAGACAGAAATAGAAGAATGGAAATGGACAACTCTATGATAATTGAAAATAAAAATGAGCAGAAGTAGCCACCCTTTTATTAAACAAAACAGATTTTAACCTAAAAACTCTCAAAACAGACATAGAGAGACATTATTTAATGATTAAGAGATCAACTCAATAAGAAGGTGCTACTAGAGTAAATGTAAATGCACAAAATGTCAAGGTACCTAACATTCTACAATAAATATTAGTGTATCTAAAGGGATACACAGGCTCCAATAATAGGGGACTTGAACACACCTCTTTCATCAAGAGACTAATAAAATTCAAAAACATCAACAAAGATACATATAGAGCTAATCTACACACTGGACTAAACTGATAGCTACAAACCATTTCATCCCAAAACTTCAGAACACACATTCTTTTCATCAGCGCATGGATCCTTCTATAGAATAGACCACATGGTAGATCATAAAGCGAGTCTCCACTAATTTTAAAAAAATGACCTCATACCATGTGTCTTTTTTGACCAGGGTAGAATGAAGCTAGGAATCAACAACTTAAAAACTCTGGAAAGCATCAATACATGGGGACTGAAGATAATATCCCTGAATGAATAGTGGAGTGTAGAAGAATTCAAAAACAAAACAAAAATTTTAGAGATACATGCAACAAAAGCAATATTAATAGGGAATTTTACAGCAACCAGCACCCACATCAACAATTGAAACTGCATCAAATAAAAAATCTAACAAAGTATCGAAGGGATGTACAAAACAAGAAGAAAATAACCCAAAATAAGCAGGAGAAAAGAAATTATTAAAGTCAGAAAAACCAAACCAAAACAAGATTTTTACTGGAAGACACAGAAAGATCTTTCATCCATTGGTTCATTCCGCAAGAGGCCAAAATCGCTAGATTTAAACTGATCCAAAACCAGGGGCCAGGATCTTCTTTCATGCCTCCTACAGAAGGTACATAATCCCATGACTTTTGGCTGTCCTTACTGCTCTTCCAGGCCACCAGCAGGGAGCTCAAAGGGAAGTGAAACAGCTAGGACACAAACTGGAGTCCATTTGTGATCCTGGCGGGTGCAAGGCTAGGATTTAACCCTCTAGCTTACCATGTTGGGTCCATCATGGTAAAAATATTAATCAAGCTGGATATCAAACGAATCAAAGAAAAAAACCCATCAGCCTGGATCATATTGAACAGGGAAAAGATGAGAGTGTTTTTGCATTTTTACTAAAATTTGAATCCAGAATTGGATGTGCATTTTCAACACTGATACTTGATCTAGAGTCATTAGGCAAGAAAAAGAAACCAAGGGTATACAAATTGGGAAGAATAAGCAAAATTATCCCTGTTTGCAGATGCACACAACATAATCCTACACATAGGGGAATCACGACTCCAGTAAGAGATTATCGAAATTCCTTAGAGAGTTTGATAAAATTGTAGAATATAAAATCAACACACAAAATAAATAGCATTTATACACAGATGATACCATTTTTGAAATAGAAGTTGTAAAATCAATACTCTTTACCAATAAAACAAACAAAAACCCTGGAATAAAATTAACTTTGGAAGTAGAAGATCTCTACCACGGAAATTAGAAAGCAGTAAATAAAAAAAGAAGACACCAAAAAATTTGAAGCACCTTCCATGCTAGAGGATGTGCCCATACCACTTGAAGAAATTTACAAATTCTCAAATCCCAATGAAAATACCAAGGATATCTTTCTCAGATATAGAGGAAAAAAAAAACAGTGTGGAGATTCATGTTAATACACAAAATCACTAAAGGAATCTTAAACACACAAAAATAGCCACAGGCATCATAACAAGAATCAAGATATACCACAGGGCAGTTGTAACCAAAATGGCTTGGTATTGGCACAATAATGGACATGTAGACCAATGTAACAGGATAGAAACCCCAGGCATTAACCCTACATTTACAACCAGTAATTTTCAACAAACAAGCTAAACTTAATCCCAAGAGAAAGGATAATCTCTTAACCAATGTTGCTGGCAAACTGTATCTACGTATACAGAAGTATGAAAAATGATCCCTACAACACATCTTACACAGAAATCAACTCAAAATAGATCAAGGATCTAAATCTATCAGCTCATATCATCAACTTACTAGCAGAGAACATCAGAACTGTATAAGATATATTAGCATGGGCAATATCTTCTTGTAAAATACCACAGAGTCACAGGAAATAAAAGCAAAAATACACAAATGGGATTACTTCAACCTAAGAAGCCTCTGACTTTAAGGGAAGCACCCAATAGAGTAAAAGGCAACTAACAAAATGGGAGAAAATCCTCACAAATTATGCAACTGACAAAGAATTAATACCCAGGTTCTAAAAAGTGCTCAAAACCTCAACAACAACAACAGAATATACAATCTAGTCAAGAAAATGGGCATAGGACATTAACATTCATTTTTAAAAGGATAAAATTCAAATGTTCATTAGGAACATAAAAAGATGCTCAGTATCACCAGCCATGAAGGAAATACAAATAAAATGATAAGGAGGTTTCCTATCACACCAGTTAGAATTGCTATTATCCAAATTTCAAAATACAATAAGTGCTTTGAGGAAATCGAGGAAAAGATGCCCTGTAGGTGGGCATGTAGGATGACATGGAGATTCCTTAGAAATCAGAAAGTAGGGCCCGGCGGTGTGGCCTAGCAGCTAAAGTCCTCGCCTTGAACGCCCTGGGATCCCATAGGGGCGCCGGTTCTAATCCTGGATGCTCCACTTCCCATCCAGCTCCCTGCTTGTGGCCTGGGAAAGCAGTAGAGGACAGCCCAAAGCCTTGGGACCCTGCACCCTCTGGGAGACCTGGAAGAGGTTCCTGGTACCTGGCTTCGGATCGGCGCAGTTCTGGCCATTGCAGCTCACTTGGGGAGTGAATCATCGGACAAAAGATCTTCCTCTACATCTCTCCTCCTCTCTGTATATCTGACTTTGTAATAAAATAAATAAATCTTTAAGAAAAAAAGAAATCAGAAAGTAGTAGTAATAACACACAACCATCCAGCTCCTGAGAATTTAATACAATGAAATGAAATCAGTATATGAGTTATCTGTATCCCTATGTTTATAGCAGCAACATCCACAGCAGGTAAAATATGTCATCAACCCAGTATCCACTGACGTATGATCGGACAAAGAAAATACAGAACACACTTACTATAGAATACCATTCAGCTACAAAAAAGAAAGATTGTCTTTATAACAACATGGACTCAATTAGAAACCATTATGTTTAATGAAATAAGCCAGTCCCTAAAAGACAAATATCATTTTTACCTGATATGTGGCAGTTAATAAACAATACAAAACTGAACAGAAATAAAATAGTTTATGATATGATTGTTGTTTTTAGCACTGCTTATTCTCCTATGGAACTGTATTCCTCCTACTTTTCACTTGTTTTAGGTTATGATTAGTGGTGCATTAAGCCTGGGATTACAAAGTGGATGATATTATATATTTACAAAAATAAAAAAAGAAAAGGAATAAGGAGGACTGAGGAGGGGGAAGAAAGGATAGTATGGCTGTCTTCTTAGAAATGTACAAATGAAATATAAAAAATCCATTCTCTATTAATAATTTTTTTAAACTTACATTCACAAAATTGCAAAATGGCAAATTTTAATGTCATCTTGTCATTAATTAGATTACATGTGTATCTCCAGTCCACAAGGAAGCTAGAGCTGGGGGGCCTAACAGGGCTAGATCCCAGTAACTGACTGAATGTAGGAACAGGAGACAGGTCACATCAGGTAGGGCCATGACACTAACCAGCATGCGAGAGAACCAGGTCCGGGGGTAGATTCTGTGGGGGATATGTGGGCCAAACCCTGTGGAAATACAAATCACACTGGTTAGCTCAAGAGTTGGGGTGGTGGTGGGCTAAGCTAGGTGTGACCATGGAACCTGCCATCACTCATGGGAACACAGACCGAGAAGAGTCTGGGAAGGTCAAGGCTGCAGCACTTGCACGTATCCTAAAATAGGGTGTGGGGCAAGCTGTGCCACAGCATTCACTAGCTCATACAAGGTGAAGATGGAGGGGAAAGCTATGCTGGGCAAGGGCCTAGCACCAGCTGGCATGCGTGAGATCTGGGTCAGAAGTGGGCTGAGTGGGGGAATGTGGAAAATTCCCCTAGTGGGTCATAGCTCCCGCTGGTGAGCAAGTGGTCCAGGCCTTGGGGTCAGGCAAGTTGGGCAAGGTAGCTCCAACTGTTGGCTAATGTGTGGGTTGGTTTTGGAAGTGGGGTGGACCAGGCAGGGTTGAGCAAACCTTAGCTCACCCGCAAGTGCAGAAAACAGGCTGGAGCGCAGGTCATGCTGGGTTAGGCTGTGATACCTACAGGTTTGCATGAGCCAGGGATGAGAGCAGACTGAGCAAGGCCAGGTTCCAGCACCTACCAGCAAAAGTTGAGACTTAGTGCAGGCCAGGCTACAGTATCCAAAGGCAAACGCCAAGACAGGCAAAGGACTATGCCAAGCTGGGTCAGTCACCACTGGAACATGCAGATCTATAGATAGGAATAGACCTGGTTGGGGAGCTAAGGCAATGCCCTGGCTGGGTTGTGGTTCCCACTGTTGAGTGTCGGGGCCATAGTGGGAGATGCTATCTGGTCTGGACATGGCTGCAGTGTTCCTTGACACAGGTGTGGATTGTGTCTGGGGTGCATCAGACTGGGCTACACTCCATCACCCACTGGTGCTTGTGAGAACCAGGGTAAGAGTATGACTGGCTAGGCCCTCTGCTGGCCCATCACTCCCACTGGTAAGCATGAGAGTTGGGGGCAGAACAGGCAGGGCTACAACACCTGTTGGCCTCATGTGAGCCAGCTGTGTTGACTTTTCCTACTGGCACATGCATAAGCCAGAGTAGGAATGGGTTGGTTGGGCTTTGCCTCAGTATCAGCTGGCAGATGCTGTCATGGAGGGCAAATTTTGTCAAACTGCAGAAGCACCTGGAGAGTGCAAGATCCAAGAGTGAGATTGGACCAAGTAGGGAAAGAGTGGGCACCTCCCTCTTGGTTTGCCACTCCCACTGGTGAACGTAAGAACCAGGACTAGACATGGCTAGATACAGAGTGGCACCCACCTGCATGTGTGTGGGCTGGATAGTGATGCTGGTTGGGTTGAACTAAGCTTCAGTGCCCATTGATATGTATGAGAGCTGAATGGGATGTGAGATGGAATGGACCAGCAGGCTGTATATAGTGGCAAGCATGGGAACTAGGGCAGGGGGTGGCCCTGGTGGGGGGTATTATGGGTTGCTCAAACTAGGCTTCAGCTCTCACTGGTGCACATGAAGGCCAAGTGTATCGTGGGAAAGATCGGGTTGGGCTACAACACCTATTTCTTTGTGTAGAATATAGAACTGACCCAGCAATTTCAACCACCAGTATACACATAAGCTGATTTGGACAACGGACTGTGCCCTACCCTGTATTGGCAAGCACACACAAAATAATCAGGTCTGGGATCACCTCAGATCAAGTTTCTTTGGGGATACCCCCAACTGAACTGCTAGACTCAGAACCACAACCATGGAGAGAATTGCAAGTTCCACTGTCTGACTGTGGAAAGCATGTATCAGAGCTACACCTCCTCAGTACCTTAGACAAAGCAGTGGACAGCATGTCTCAGTGCACATGGAAGATATGGCAGTACACTGGAGTCTGCAGAGGACACCTTGTACCACAACAGAGGATGGAGGAGAGAACAAATCAATCAACTACCTCAGCCAAGTGTTAGCAGTGAATATCTGGGCAAACAGAGAGTCTAAGGTGGACTATGTCAATCAGTGGATTCTGGAGAGATTTCATCACGCTTGGGGGTCATGAGATCTGCAGTAATTCAAAATTGTTCAACTACTGAAACCTCTTGAGCAGGACCCTCAGAGCATGCCCCACATCGGGGAACCTGGGATGGGATGGTTGGGAGGCCGAGTGTGGCTTCTCCCCTTTTCTCCCGCTTTTCCCTGGAAACAGGAAGAAAAAAAGAGAGAATATGAAAATGGTGATCTCACCCACCTTCTTGTAGCCCTTGACTCATCACCCTGATCAACTATGTAAAAATCATCAAATTAAAACAACTTGAGTGAGAATGGATACAAAAATTGTAATTCAATTATATTGTGTCTATAGGAGACATACTACAGACTCAAAGACACATGTATTTTGAATGCAAAAGATTAGAAAAAAGATATACAAGCAAACTACTAGCAAGAAGAACCTTAGGCTAGCTCTATTACAAAAAAGATAAATTGCCACTAGATATAAAGGACATTTTATAAGAAAAAATAAACTTACTGAAATACAGAGAACCAAAAAAACCTATGAAGCAACAAGGTGACAGAATTTAAAAATAAGTGGATAAATAATGATAATACAAATATATCAGTAAAGTACTATAAGCAAATCAGAACAAAGAATGGACAGAATCAACTAAAAGGAAACACAGACCAGTCTGTAAATATAACTGAAGAATTCAACATTTCTTGCCTTAATTGACAGAAATAAAAACAGTCTATAAATACAGAACATCTGAATCATACTATCATTTCCAAAGTGGTACTTTGAGAAGACTCTACCCAAAAAAGTACAATATTCATACAACTGTAGGATTCAGTAGATTGATACATCAGAATAACCACAAGAAAGGAAGAAAAGTATATGGAATGAACAAAAATCAAAGTTGCAGAAGGAGAGAAAAAAATTGATGGTATAAAAAACAGTTCATTGGCATGTACTGTGGTTTAAGTGGTTGATTAAGTTAGTATATACAAGGTCAGAATTCTATACGGGGTTTCTGGTTTGAGCCCAAGCTACATGGGTTCTGATTTACCTTCCTGCTACTGAGCCTGGAGAGGCAAATACATGATATTGCAAGTGTTTGGTCACAAGCCACTTTAGACAGAATTTCTGACTACCAACTTCGGTCTGACTCAGACCCAGGATGTGCAGGCATTTGGAGAGTGAAGTTGCAGAAGAAAGAAATTTATCTCTGTCACTCTGCCCTTCAAATGGGCAAGTAAATAAATAAGCAATTAAGTAAATGAACGAAATTTTGAAAAGCTGAAAAGTTACATGGATGATAGAGAAAATACCTAGATATATGTAACTGGAATTCCACCAAGGAACTACAAGAATATGCAGAAACTGTATGTGAAGACAGACTCACCAAGAATTCTGCAAGCAAAATTATAAAGCCATAGCCGGAAAAGGCTTTAAAAAAACCCCAAGTCAGGAAAAACTGAAGTACTATCACAATTTAACAAATCATAATAAAAGGCCTGGAAACCAAAATTAAAAAAATATATAAAATATAAACAGAGAAGGAATGAGCTAACTTTCAGGGGGTCACAATAAGACAGAGTACTTCCCAATACAAAACACAGAACATAAAAACAAAATGTTTCTAAAATGTAGAGAGAAAAAAGATCGCCAACACATAATTTTAACCATACAGAAAATATTTCTCAAAAATGAAATAAAAAAGAGACATTCTCCAATACATGTAAAATCCAATTATTTATCATGGGCTGATTTCCACTAAAGAAATACTAGAGGGAGTGCTTAGGTTAGAGGCAAAACATATTAGAAGAAAATACAGAACTGTAAAGTGCAATGCAGGGTATTTAAAATTATATAAAGTAACTATTTTATAATAATGTCAATGTTTCCTAGAGTAAAATACATATAGGATTAAAATATGAGATAGTAATACCACAAGATATAAGAAAAACAATCTCCTTTATTTTCTTTGAATTGCAGGGAAAGTAGTTCTTAAAATGAGTTTAAATATACCCTGAGAAGTCAAAGATTAGGCGGTTCCAAAGATAATAATGGCAGAATAGATCCTTTCAAGTTGCAACTCCTATACATAGATGTATAAATCCCAAACAAAATACAAATAAAAGTTCCCAATGGTGTAATGCAGATAAAAACTGGACAAGAACTGACACTTGGAAAATGGAACAACACCAAGTTATCCATTTTTATGGATTTTTACCTGAAGGAGGCCCCACAAGATATTATGTGCGAAGATCAAAATTCCAGAAGACAATTGTAGTCTTATGGGCATCACAAACTAGAGGACAAAGTTAAGTCTAACTGCTGTAGCTACACACTGAGGGGAGAAACTACAAGAAAAAAGTCAAAATTATGAGCAATACCTTAAGTATGTATTCATACATTGGAACGATCTTTATGCAATCCAGATGACATTAAAAGAATTTAAAAACAATTCACTGCCATCCATCTTATGAGAGAGATTGAAATTAAAGTCTAGTTTAGCTGAATTCTGACACCTATTTAACACTTGCATGAGTAATAAAATATAAACACAGGTCTCTTAAAGGTATCTATTATGAGGTACATTGTATCATCCTAAATTAGTAGAAACATTAATTCATTACCTCTTTTCCAAAGAAAAGGGAAATCAATAATTCTCAAACCACTGACTCAAAATATGAAATTAGAATACAATGATTTTAAATATTTTTTTTCATTTGAAAGACAGAAATAAAGACCCTCTCTGAAGTGGGCCATTACCTACTGTGTCTTTGAGTGGGTTGTACATTTGCAGGAATCTGGAATCAGAAGCAAATCCGGGATCTGAACCTAAGCTCTCCAACATGGGCTGAAAGCCCTGCAGGCAGCATTTTACCCATTGTACCCAACCTTGTTCTAAACTGTAATAATTTGAAAGGCACTATTTTTTTTAAAGATTTATTTATTTTATTACAAAGTCAGATATACAGAGAGAGGAGGAGAGACAGAGAGGAAGATCTTCCGTCCGATGATTCACTCCCCAAGTGAGCCACAACGGGCCGATACGCGCCGATCCGAAGCCAAGAACCAGGAACCTCTTCCAGGTCTCCCAGAGGGTGCAGGGTCCCAAAGCTTTGGGCCGTCCTCAACTGCTTTCCCAGGCCACAAGCAGGGAGCTGGATGGGAAGTGGAGCTGCCGGGACTAGAACCGGCGTCCATATGGGATCCCAGGGCATTCAAGGCGAGGACTTTAGCTGCTAGGCCACACTGCCAGGCCCAGGAAGGCACTATTATAACTATAATAAAAATGACCTAAATAAAATGGCTTCTACAACCTCCCACAGGCAAAAGCTGCAATAGTTAATCAAATGAAAATTTTAGAACTGAAACTATTTTCAGATTAATTCACAAGAAAAACTTCAGAGCAAATTGGCGATTACAGAAACTTTGTTTAATTTGAATATAACTTTATGAGAATTAGGTAATCTGAATAACATAGACATTAAAAGATTAAAGAAAAAAATAGAGTCTCAGACAAAATTCTGCAGGACAAAAAAGAAAAGTCTAAAATATCATACAGGTCCTGCTACAGAAAAAAAAACTAAAAAAAGACAAAACTATTAGAGGAAATAATGTCAAAAAAATTTTCCAATATCAAATTTTAAAATTATAAAAATCATGAAAATCAGCAGACTGAATGAAAGATAAATATAATAAGAGTCATGCTTGGGAGCATCATAACTAAAATGCTTAAAATCAAAAGTAGAATCTTGAAAAAAAAATAGATGCTGAAGAAGACAGAATGAAATACTACTTTTCATTTGTCATTTTTTTAAAAAAAATATTTTATTTTTATCTGAAAAGTGATTTACACACAGAAGGAGACACTAAGAGCTTTTCCGTCTGTTGTCTACTCCCTAAACGGCCATGATGGCCAGAGGTACGAGCACAGGACTGCCTGATACTCCACTGCATTGGTTCTTTCTACTTACCATTTGAAACAGCAAACACCAGAAGACAGAAATCAAATTTTGGAATTACCTTTTTAAAGAATCAACCAAAAGAAAGGTAGAAAAAGAGAGATAAAGAAGGACAGGAAAAGCCCAAACAACTGCCTCCCTCACTACAAAAACAGGATACACAGGAAACAAATATCAAGGTGTCGTGCCTAAACCCAATCAAACTCATCATCACACTAAAACTAAATAGACTAACACTTCAATAAAAGAAAGAATCCTTCAAGATGAATTTTTTAAATGCACAATTCATATATATGCAAATTAAGACTCAGAATGAAATAAAATGTAGGAAACATTTAACATATTAACATATCTAAATAACACAACCATTAAAGAAGACTAATTACAAAAATGAAAAAAAAAGTTGTAAGTCAACAGAATATTAGTTAAATGCTACATTTTATGACAAAATTTCAATCAGAAAGACATAACAATCATAAATGTCTGTACCTATTAGGACAGTTTTAAAATACATGAAAAATTGAGAAAACTTTAAAGAGAAATCAAAACTTACAGTCATACTGTGATATTTTGACACCTTGCTCAAGACGGTGCTAGGAAAACTGACAGAAAAACTAAATACAAAAATCTTTACAGACATGCAAGAAGTACTGACACCAGTACAGCAGGTTAAGTCTTCGCTTGCAAGTCTGACATCCCAGATCAGATTCAACTCCCTGCTGGTACCTGGGAGGTAGCAGATGATGGCCAAGGCACTTCTGCTCCTGCTATCTCAAAGAAGACCAGGAAGTAACTCTGGGCTTCGGGCTTTTGCCAGGCCTGGCCCACGCTGATGGGTCATCTGAGGAAAAAAATATTAGAGGGAAGGGTCTCTCTATCTGCTATCCCCATCTCGCCCTGCTTCTATCTCTCTCACACTGCCTTTCAAATAAACAGAATCTCTTACAAAATAAACACATGATCTTAATACTGCCACTTATAGTGGAATAACTGACACGTAAAGGACATCCAGCCCAGTATTTGCAAAGAACAAATATTCTCAGGCACATTCAATGCTTGAATATCAAGTTTTTCAACAAAATCATATGCTGGGTCTTACAACAACTATAAATTCTAAAATACAGTAAGCTATAGAGTACTATTTCTGACCACAATGAAAGTACAAATCAAATGAATAAATAAACACACACAAATATTTTAAGAATAAACAAGGCACTTCAAGTGACAAGAGTAAAACAGAAAGTCATAAGTAAATTGGAAAATCTTCTGAGTGCCTATTTGCAGACTTGACAAGCTGACACAAAAAAGCAAAGGAAAAAGAAATGTATTTACGAGGAGAAAAACAACTTACATTATCCTCATTGCAAAGTTTACTATAAAGCTAAATATCTGAGTGGGTATATGTCTAGATTCGATTTTGGTCTATTGATTATGTTGTCAATATTATACAAGTACAATACTGTTCTGATTATTTAACTTGAAATAAAACTCGTATTTAGGGAGTATGTAATCCTCTAATTTTGCTTTTATGAAGCCTCACTTTGTTCCAGATTTTTTTACATTTTCTTATAAATGTTCATTTTGGTTTATTGATACATGCCCTCCTCCCCCAATATAAGTCTCCTGAGAGTTTGATTAGGATTATATGATAGATCAATTGAGGGGGAACTGGCCTTTTTAACAACATTATGTCTTCTGATTCATGGATTCACCATAACTTCTCACTTACAAAATTATAAGTGTTATGTTTTTTTTAAAAGGCATGTAAAATTATTCTTTAAAATTACATATTTTCATTTATTTGTAAGGACAAGCAGCAGAAAGTCATATATACAAATAGGCAACGAACTTCACTGTCCAAATGCCCACAGCAAGCAGAGACAGCCAGGCTGAAGCCAGGAGCCTTGACCTTCGCCCAAGTCAGCCACGTTGCAGGGGCCGATGCACTTGCTTTATCATCTGCTTCCTCCCAAAGTGTTCATTAGTACAAAGCTGATCAGAAGTGGAGTGGAGACTCAATCCCAAGCATGCCAACATAGGACGCTGGTATCTTAACCACTAAAGCCAAAGTCCATTTCCATATGTCTTGTGCAGCTTCCCAATGGAATGCTTGTATACTTTTCAAAATACAGATTTTCCACATGCTTTGTTAAATTTATACTTAACCATTACCTAGCTGTTGATGTCATTACAAATAGTATCGTTTTAAAAACTCAATTTCTGATTATGTATTTTTGATGTACAGACTAAAACAAACCTCTACAATGATGTTATACCGTGTAACGCTGCCAAATTTACATGCTATTCCTGAGAGCTTTTTCATCGAGTTCCGGGTTACAACACAAATGCCATGTCATCTGTGTACAAAGAATTTTATTTCCTTATTTCCAGTTGTTTTGATTTTATTTGTTTCTTGATTAATACCATTAGAATTGTGACCATTTTTTGAAGGACTATATTATTGTAACAAAACAAGGGAAATCAGTGCAGATTACAGGGGAGGGTAAACCTCAGAGTATTTGGAGCTGTATCACAAAATTAATTAATTAATTAGCTTTTTAAAAAATATCTCTAGTATGATGATAAATAAACTGATGAGAACGGACATCCTTGACTTGTTCCTGATCTTGGCTGGAAAGCATTCAATGTTTATTATGGAGCAATACATAATCAGTCCTACATACATTCTTCCATTGAAGTGAAAAAGGGAGAACATTTTGCAATTCATATTAGAATGCCAATATCACTTGATATCAACATTTGACAATAAACATTCAAGAGATGAAAAGTACAGCCCAATAGCCTCATAAATACAGATGTAAAACTCCTAAGCAAAACATTAGCAAACTGAATTCAGCAATATACGAAAATGATAAAACATTACAAAAATTTTATTTCACAAATGCAAAGTTGAATTATTAGTTCAAAATCTAAATAATTTATCACATTAATAAATGAGAATAACATTATTAAAGTATGTAAACATATTATATGCTTTAAATATTTATGAAAAAGCTTTCTTCAATCTGTTAATAAATGAAATCTTACTTCCTTTGTACTACAATAAAAAATACTTGAGTTGACGTAATTTTTAAAGATGTATGTATTTGTTCTAAAGGCAGTTATATAGACACCAAAGGATAGAAGGAGAAAGGGGTGGAAGAAGAGGAGAGAGGGAAGAAAGGAGGGAGGAAGGAAGGCAGAGCTAGAGCGAGGGTGCGGGAGGGAGCGAGGGTGCGGGAGGGAGCGAGGGTGCGGGAGGGAGCGAGGGTGCGGGAGGGAGCGAGGGAGATCTGCCACCCATGAATCACTCCCCAAATGGCTTGCCACAGTCACAGCTGGGCCAGGCTGAAACCATAAGCCTGCCGTTTCAACTAGTTGCCACATGGAGGCAGGAACCCAACTTCTCAGAGGTATCTTCTGCTGCCATACCAGGCATAAATAAAGATGGACAGGAGGAGGAACATCCAGGAATCTAATGCTGCTCATACAAGATGCCAGCTTTGCAAGTGGCAATGAAACCAAATGAACCATATGCCAGCCCCACACCCATGTAATTTTAAAATACCAGAAACCTTTTTGTACAGTTGTAGGTCAAGAGTCTAATACCAAGATGCCAGCACTGAAGAAAAGTAGAGACAAAGAGGCAGACAGGGAGAAATGGGAGGAAGGGAGGAAGGAGGTAGAAAGAAAAGAAAAGGAGGACTCACAACAACTATCATAAAGTGAGGAAAGGTTTGTTGTCACATAGATGGAATAACAGAAGGAAGACAGCATTTATACCAGAATACAAAAGACAATGATATCTGCAGTTTTTATACTCCCCAAACACATTCATTTTAACATATAAAAGAAAGCATAATGATATTTGTGTTTCTGTGTCTACCTCATTTCATTTAGCACCATGGTCTTGCAAACGTCAGAATCTGATTGTTTTTTAGGACTAAATTATAAACACACACACATATATAATGATGATTATATACATACACATATATATCACATTTAGAGTTCAAATTACTTTGAACTTTCACTGAAAGAGTTCCAACCAGACATTTTCTACATGTCTAGCTCTGCATTTAACACACACTAGGAAAATAACCCTCAAAAACTATGATAGTGATGACATTAATTATCAAATTTGTATGTAAGGAAATTCTGCCAAAAAGAGTTAAGATATTTGCTCAAGTTCATTAGCAATGGAAAATCAGACAAAAGTCAAATTACCTCTCTAAAAGTAAATGAATGCAGTGGTAGAATAAGCTTTAATCATTATTAAGTTTTATATGCAAGGAATTATGGTAAACGCTTTATGACAGTCACTCCTAAATACTCTTTATAGGCATTACCTCCTTCATTTATAAAGCCTCAAAATGGACACGACCTATTAGTTCAGTGTTCAATAGTTAATATCAACCAAATGCCTAGTCATAATAACTATACAGGTACTTCTTAATAGCCATAGAATATTGGTTCCAAGATCATCGTCACATACCAAAATCTGTGGATGTTCAAGTACCCTAATTAATATGGCATAGTATTTGCATATAAACTCTGCACATCTTCCTCTATATTCTAAATCAACTCTTAATTTATTATAATCCATAATACAATATAAATACTATGCAAGTAGTTGTCACACCATACTGCCCAGATATTAGCTGCCAAATGTATGTACATGCTTATTCAAATTTCATTTTTTGTTTTAAGTATGTCTGATTCAGGACTGCACCCACAGATGTGAAACCTGCCTATATGAAAGGCTGGCTGTAGCTGGTAGACCCTGCATTTTTCATTTCCATATTCATCCGCATTGCCTATAACATTCATGTCTACGAAAAACATCGAAAATATGACAATGCAAAACTATATGCCATTATTTATATTCTAGTATACTCAAATGTATTTACTTTTTCTGGTTAATTGTAAATGGCTTAATTTGGTATTATACTGGATAATATTTCCAGAAAATGTCTCTTACCTGTGCTGAGTGGTCTGCATCACCTTCATGGGGTAAACGGTACACTGCCCTTTGTGATTCCTGAAGTTCTTCTTTTAATTTAGCATTTTCCTGCTCTTTTTGAAAAAGCTGATCCTGAAGATTAACTACTCTTTGACGCAGTGCAGCTTCATTTGACTTTGTTGTTTCAAAACAAACAAGTAACTCATTGTAAAGCTGTTTCAAAGAAACATGCAGATTATATAAATGACTATTAGTTCTATGCTTATATATTTATGTATGTATACATATATATAATATCATGATTTATATGACATAGCACTTGCCTCTAGATTTTAGTAGTCTAACAGATGTGTAAAATATAAACACAATAAAACTAAGTGCTATAATCACATACCAATATAAAGCCACAACTGATATAAAAAGAAAATTGTATTATTGGCCACTACAATTTAAAAATGACAATTAAATTTCTAAGGAGAATAAAAATATTTTGAGTGACTTGCCTTAACCACAAAGTGCTTCATGAAAAAGAAAGAAAATGAACTAAGTTTTTGTGGGTTTTCTACATTTTATTTATTTTTATTAGAAAGATTTACAGAGAGGAGAGACAAAGAATAAAGATCTGTCCACTCATTCTCTCCCCAAGTGACTGTAACCGGCAGAACTTAGCTGATACAAAGACAGAAGCCAGGAGCTTCTTTCAGGTCTCCCATGTGGGTGCAGGGTCCCAAGGCTTTGACCCATCCTATTCTGCTTTCCCATGCCACAAACACAGAGCTGGTGAGGAAGTGAAGCAGCTGGGACATGAACCAGAGCCCATATAGGATTCCGGCACTTGGAGGTGGAGGATTAGCCAATTCAACCATTATGCCAGGCCCACAGTTATGACAGTAGTACCAGAATGAATTAATTTAAAAAAAGTCATTCTAAAAATATCAAAAATAAAAAAATAAGTGCAGTGATAGGAAAAGACAAAAGAAATAGTATGGGGTATATTAGCTTAACTAGATTTCAATCTGTACATTTGAAAGAAAAACCAGGGTGCTGAGAGTTGTTTACAGCCAACTGATATTCTCCCCTTTAGAATAAATCAGTATGCATACTGAAGTGGGATAGACAGAACAGTAAGAAAAAAATATTAGGCACTAAGATAGTAGAAGAATGCAAAGACCTCTCTGCCTTGCAGCTTATACAGGTCCACTTCCATCAGAAGCTGCATGACAAGATCTGAGAGGGCTAACCTAAAAACAGATGTTGGAACAAACTCTATATCCTTGAAAAGTGACAGACACAAAAACAGTGAAAAAGCCTAGAACAGATGATCATCCAGGCCTGCTAAAGGAACTGAGACAAACTCTCAGTCCTTACTTGTTATTCTAAGTAGATATCTCCTACTTTGTCTGTTTCATTGGGCGACTGAACTTCACTTATTTAAAAGCAGTAACAGCATTCGGACTTAAACAAAAAGAAGCAACGTCATTTTCAATTCTGCACCTCAGGCCATCAGTAAGCTTAACTAAAACAGCTTTCCACAAGGTTAACTCTGTCCTTATTTCTACAGTGTGTTTTTAGTGACAAGGCCTTGGGGGTGATAAAATGTTAACCTCTCTAGAAGATCTTGCAAGGAGACAAAAGTTTAAAATGGTTCAGTGGGCTGCCAAGACACTTATTATTCTCATCCTATTAATTAAACTAAAGAGAAAACAATCTTCAAGTGACACATCTAACTCATATAATGTGCTCACTGCTCTGCTCTGGTTTAGGCAGCCTGGGATATGTACTGCTTATCTGTTCACAATAAGAATTCCTTACAGCAAATTCCATTAAGATCTTTTTTCTGTGATTTCTTTCATCTTACAATCTTAGGAGCCAGAATTAGCTTTTTAAATAATATTTTGATGCAATATGGATTCTATGCTATACCTCAGGAATATCAATCATAATCCATAAGTAACTTGGTATGCTTATTATTCTTCATGTCATTTACTGTTAAATAAAGTTAAAAAATAGGGTTAGGATGATTGCTAGGGTGTATAAAGGAAGTTATTTTCAAGTCTTTCGATTTTTAAGATTTTAGACTGCAGGATTCTTTCAAAATATCCATTATTCGGAAAAACAGAATATTTTATTTAACTTAATTATTTCTAAAAATGCATTTGCTCTGTAATCCAATTATACAAATTATCCAAATTTACACTAAGATGAATTCTCCAATTAGGAGTATTTGTACTCTACCACTCAAAATTTACTAAAGCTAAGCCTTGGGCATTCTTAGCTGGTAGAAGATTTCATTTGGAAGACGTAAGAAATACTTTTGTCACTGAAGTCATCTTCTCAGGATGCACATTGCTAATATTACTTTTACATCTCTAGTCTAGGAACAGGCTTCAGATACTCAGCTATGTTCCCAAATTTCCCTTTATTTCTATTACTACAGCTTACACCATTTTTCTTGTATTTATTTAATGTCTGCTATCAGCAAGTTTTAAGCTACAAGAGGCAAAGAATAAAGAAAGTAAAGTGATACTGCTGCACAGAAGTGGAGGGAGAGCTCTCAAGCACTAAGACGTGAGGTTGTGCCAGAAACAAAAGGACAGTGTCTGTGAAACAGAATGAATGAGAAGAAAGGATAAAGATTCCGACAGAGAAGTAGGGTAGAATCAAATCACATAGAGAGGTCTCTGGCTAAAAAAATTCGTTTTTACTTTTATTGATCTGGAAAACCAATAAAGGGATTTATACAGAGGAATGACCTGATTTTACTTAATACCTTTTAGCATGAATTTCTTTGCATTTGTCTTGTTATGGACTTACAGGGCAAAAGGTCAGAGCAAAGAGACAACAACGGCATAAAACTACAACTGCAATAATCAAGATAATGCATGATAGTGACCAATAAATAGAATGGTGACAGCGGAAGGTACCAAGTGGGACCCTCTATGTGTGTAAGCCAACAGCTTACATTTGGGCATGTTAACAATAACATGTCCATTAGTCATCCAAAAGAAGAGATATTTAGTAGACAATTAGAAAAACTTTTCCCTAATATTCAGAGAAGAAATTCAGGGTAGGCAGACAAGTTTTAGAGCCATCAGTATACAGATATTTTGAAAGCCAGGACATGGGCTAAAGAAAATAGGTGAGGTCCTAAGACTAGGGCATTTTAACACTTAGCAGACATGGAGACAAGGAAGAACCAGAAAGAAGCTAAAACAAACAGAAACTAAAGGAAGAAAGCCTAGCCATTAAGAAACAGGTATCCCACATTGGCATACTTAGGTCTGATTCCTCCCTCCTGACTTCAGGTTGCTGAATACACAGTCTGCATGGCTTAAGTAATTGTGTTCCTACCTTCCACCTGAGTGACCTGGATAGCATTGCCACTCAATGGCTAGAGCTCCTTCCTAGCTCAGCCACAGAAGGCATTTAGAGTAAACCAGCTGATGGTAATATGTATGTGCTCTCACTCTCTGTCTCCATCCCTCCCTCATTCAAATAAGTAAAAGCTAAACATAAAGGAGAAAAACTGTGGATTCTTCAAGAAAATAGAGAGTAGTTGTAAATGGTGACATATGCTGAAGAAAAAAAAAAATTGACGCTCCTAGTAAGATGCAATTTTTCACTGCGTTTCAGTAACAGAGCCTGTTTTAGACCAAAAACTTAGTGCACAATTTAATCGTATAAAACAAAACCGAAGAATTTTCTTGTTGAAACAGAGAGGAACATTCAGGTTGGTGTCACCCATGTCCTTAGCAAAACACAAAAGGAACAGACAACACACACACACACACACGCACACACACAAACACACACAATTGCAAAGTATCTTTTGAAAATACGTATTGCCAGGACTGGAGCAGTAAGTAGCCCAATGGTGTAAGTCCTTGCCTTGTATCCGCCAAGATCCCATATGGGTGCTGATTCATATCCCAGCTGCTCCACTTCCCTTCCAACTTCCTGCTTATGGCCCGGGAAAGCAGTTAAGGACAGTGCAAATTGTTGGGACCCTGCACCTGTGTGGGAGACCTGAAGAAGCTCCTGGCTTTGGGCTTCAGAGTGGTTCAGCATCAGCTGTTATAGCAACTTAGGGAGTGAACCAGCAGACAGAAGATCTTTCCTCTCTGTCTCTCCTAGTCTGTAAATTTGACTTTCCAATAAAATAAATAAATCTTTGAAATAAATGAAATAAAGAATATTAAAAAAAGAAAAGATGTATTGCCACACTGTTACTAAGCTATGATACCCAGCAAGTCAAAGGTATTTCAACTTGTTTTCAATTTATTATGAGATATAACCTTAATTTTATGTCATCCCCTATCTGTAGTATTTTTGTGGGAATCATTAAAATGCCAATTATATGGCCTGTTTTCTTACCTGTATCTTATAGTTTCAATTTTTTTAGAGATAACATTTTAAACTTACATTATAGTTAAATGCTTATTGGTTCTAATAGGTGCAGAATTCAACAAATAATCCAACAAGAGGCATGATTATACACTATATGAAATAAAAGGAAGTTCAACTTCACTGATATAAAGTGAATCTTAAAACACTCAGAAAACCATTCCAACTATAGAAGTGCAAGAATTTCTGTGAACCTGTTTTGACAAACAAGTAAGACTAAGTTTGAAAAAACACTGCATATTAAGTTAAACTGATCCACTCAGTCATTTCTTTCTTTCTTGTTACAAATTTTAGCTCCCATATAAGGAAGAACAGGCAGTGCTTGTGTCTGATTTCACTTTACATGATGTTCCTCATTCGGAAACATTTTGTTGCAAATGACAGAATTTCTTTCTTTTTTATAACTTAATGATATACATCATGTTTATACATCTTAAATACATACATCTATATGTCTTAAAAGACAGAATGGGCAATAGAATGGAAAAAGCCTGTAGAATGATAGGCACTAAAATTTAACTTTTGCCAAATTTTCACAACCAGTATGAACAATCTGTATTATAAATGAACAGAGTTGAAACTTAACCTACTATAATGAATATCAAAATACACTCTGCACTATGAAAAAATGTCTCTCTTTGAGAATTCCAAAGAACACCCAAAGATGGTATTCATGGGAGTAATTTAGCAATATTTAGTAAACATTTCAATCAATCTTCTACTTAAACATGCACATAAAACATTTACAGATACTGACCTCAGTAGAATTTTAACAGCACAAGCAGAAACAGTATAAATATACTTCAGAGAATGGATAAAGTGAAGCACATATATGTCACACACATAAGTATGATAAAATACTATCCAGTATTTAAAATGAATGAATTATTTATTAATCTTATTGTTAAGCTCAAAATAATCAATGCATCTAAACAGAGATGTTAAAATGTAATGCCAGTTATGCTTTACATAACAAAAATTACATTTTTAAAATCAATACAATACATATACAGTAACATTAGGGTAAGCCATACAGAAAGGTAGAAAAATTAATGTTATCTATACATTTTATTTATTTAAAAAGATAAAGTATTGAATTCAAATAGTTAGATACATAGTGATTTGAAATGTTCAAAAGGTTTACCCAAATGACCACTGTAAAAGATAACAAAAAACCTGACTTCACTTCAGACCAGCTTCCATTATCTGTCTGGGTTTGAGCCCCAGTTCAGTTCCTGATTCCAGTTGCCTGCTTATATGCATACATGCTAGAAGTAGCTGGTGCTGGCTAAAGTAGTTGGCCTTGTGACATGTGGGTACCCTGGTTTCAGTTCCTGCCTCCTGGCTTCAGACAAACCCTGCCTTGGCCTTTGCTTGTATCAGGAGAGCAGACCAGTGGACACGATCTCTTTCAATCTGTCTCCCAAATAAATAAATTTATTTTCAAAAATGATTACTATAATGGCAGAATATGGCAGATTAGGCAATGAATGGCTCAAAGGGCTCAGTCAAAAAATGAAAAAGAAAGAAAAAAGAAAATACTCTCAAGCTTCTGGTAGAAGTCCAAAGTAAACCAGCAGAATTTAAAAAAATATTCCTTCTTGACTAGTTTTACCTCTAGACATTTTCTTAATAGTTAGAGAAACATTATATATATTGGCATATAAAGGTACTTGCAAAAAATAAAAGATACTTTTTTTGTAAAAAAACTGAAATCTAATCACACTTTTTCGTAGTCATTTTTTATGAACTTTTAAAAAGTATTTTGTAGATACAATGGTGTTCACTTCACTGTAACCTCAAAACTGGAAACTTTAATACCCATGCAAGTATAACTAAGTTATGATACAACTGTCAAAATAATGTTTACAAAGAATATTTAATAAAATAGAAAGTTTTATTAAATTTCTTTTAAAGGAAGAATGGAAAGCTGTACATAATTCTTTTTTCTTAAAGGATAAAAATACCTTTTTCACAAGAAAAAAAGTGTTTACAACAATCATCAGTCATAAAAATAAATAAAATCTCACATTTACAACAAAATGGATGGAAATGAAGGTCATTATATCAAGTGAAATAACCTAGACCAAGGAAACAAGTAACACATGTGATGTGCGGAAGTTAAAAAAGTTGATCTGCCATTAACCAGGTTATCCAACTTCTGGGACTATACCCAAAGAAATGAAATCTGCATATGAGAAAGTGACCTGAAATCCTATATTTACAGCAACACAATCTACAGTAGTGAAGACATGGAAACAACCCAGATGCCCATCAAAAGAGGAGGGGATAAATAAAGTGTGGAACATTTGCCCTAAGAAACACTACTCAGGCACTAAAAAAAAAAAAAAAATCTACCATTTGCAACAAAATGGTCTCAAGTAAAGACTAATTTGCTAAGTGAAATAAGCCAGTCACAAAAGTACAAATACATATGTTCTCTCTGATATAAGGCAACCTTCATGCAAAATACAAGAGCAATAGACATATAGGTTATGCATGTACACATGCTCACCCAGAGGAACTGTATGATAGAGATTATCAAATTGAGAAGTGCATCTCCACTCCTGAATCAGATGGACTCCCAATGAAACTGTTAAATATATCTTGACAACAGGACGCTGGACTTTTCTGCCACTGTCTATTCCTAAAATGTCACGATACACTTAAATAGCAGAATGATGGAATTGGAATGGCTTTTAGAGGACTATATTACCATAATAATGTAAGAGAAGTCTGTGGGGGAGTGGAGTTGGAGAGGAGGAAAGGGAAAACCTTGAGACTATGGAACTGTATCATAAAATAAGATAAATTTAAAAAATTACAAAAGTTGACCTGTGCTTAAAGAACAATTACTCTAAGCTGAGAAGTCTGGAGAGAAGAAGGAAAGGATAACAAAGGAAATCAGGTAACAGACACCCAAAAAGGTAAGGTAGATTTCCACAGTACAAGCAAGGAACTATAGTTTATGATAATGTTTTATATACCATGTAGCAGAAGGAGAGAAGAGAGGAAGTCCAAACACAAAGACAAGAAAACAGAAGTACTAATTGTTTGATTAATCAGTTTATGCTGTATATAAGTGCTGAAATATTGCACTATCTAATGAAAATATCTGTACTACATGTTATTAAAATTTTTGAAAATGTTGCAGGTTTAATTAATAAAGTTATTAATTCATGATAAGTGTAGAATTCCTATTTTCATGGTCCTTTCTCAAAATTCAACGATTAAAGTAATTAATGGTTAAAAGATTAAACAAAAATTCCAAAATGTTATGAATAATACAGATTTTTATCATTTAACCTCTTCAATTGGGCCTTATCTGCCTCAACTATTAATATCAGTCTCACAGGTGATCATATATGCATTATATTACTTATATAAACAACTTTGCACTCAGCAAAAACATAGAAAGTACTCAATACTGGGTTTAATTTTTATTACTAGCTAAAATTATATAGCTATTGCTGCTGAGTCAATTAGCACAACTAAAAGCTGTGTATGCCTTCTTACAGGACAAGAAGTTTACAACTGTAAAGTAAAATATCTCTGAAAAGAAACATCAAATAAAATCCTTTGCAAATATTGAACCTAAAGACATTATCATCAGTATTCATCTTTATCCTTGTACAAAACTGCCAATCATGCACAAATACTATAATGAAAGTCAGTTTTAAGTCATAAACTGGAATCATACTTGATGAAGCAATTTCCTAACCAAAGCCTGAATAATTCCATTACCCAAAACCTTTGCAATTTAGGGGTTATTCCTGAGAAGTTTTCATTGCCAGAATCAGAATTCCAATTTATCAAGACACTATTTAAGGAATAAATATAACGTTCAGATGATTCAGCTTTAATAACTGTAAGGAAAATGGAAAAGTTTAAATATGACCAAACTGAACAATTCTTTATTTTTAATGTTGCAGGTATGTAAGTAAAGGGAAATGATACATTAATTTAAAAAATATTTTGGATTGACGTGTAAGTTGATACAAAGAAGCATCTATCTGTATGAGAAAGTACACACATACTTTTTGGTAGGATATGCTTTCAGCTGTGTGAACATCCTCCTGATTCCTCAGGACGTTCTGTGTGTCCATGTTGAGAACCTGAAGCTGCTGGATCAGCTCCGCTTGCTGTGCTGTGTGTGCACTGTTCTGTTTGTAAAGATTCTGCAGCTCCTGCAATTCTTTCCTGTGCCAAGCAAGCAATAAATAGAGAGAAGCATGAATAAAAATAATCTCGGGTAAATAATTGTGTTCACCTAAAGCTATAGATCGACTTCCTATTTTTCACCTATTATGTTTTTTTACAGTAGGAAAATTCATTCATAAAAAATAATACATCAAGTATTTAATATTTATCACATATACCTAGAAAGTATTGATAGAACTACTATGATTTTCAAAGCCAAATATTTAACATTTTCTTTTATAGCTTGAGAGTAATAAAATCCTAAATATACTGTCTTAGTACCACCTTTTTATTGAAGTTATTGCCTCAGTTCCAACTGATGAGTAGTGATGGTAACCAGTTATCTGACAGTTTTCAATCTAGGGTAACTCACTCTTTCATTTTATATTACAAAGAACTTTACATATATTAAAAAGAATTCCAAAAGATAAATTAAGTTTTCAACCCAATGTTTCTCAAAGCACTCCCCCCAACTGTAATTTGTAACCTCAGATGACTGGGCTAGAATCCTCAAGATTCTAAGCCACCTTGGAGAAAATGAGAGTGAAGGAGAGAACCACAGGGGAAAACCCATCCTTCCAGGCCGTGGAAGGTGACACGGGCCAGCAGCATGACAATCGCACTGATGTTCAGGAGGATGTTGGTACTAAGAGTCCAGGAGAATATCACTCCCCTGTGGGAGCAGATCCTGAATGATACAAATCATATAAAATTGGAACTCACTTTGTATATTCAAATCGAAGAAATATTTATAAGTGTCTATTTATACATATCAATTCAATCAAAATATACTACATAATCTGGATTTTGAATCTTCTAATTTTTAGAAACAGTATTCATTCATTCTGCCTTGTTGAAAAGCAGTGATAGAATCATACTGTTAATGGGCCCAGCGCCGTAGCCCTGCGCTGTAGCCTAGTGGCTAAAGTTCTCCCCTTGCACATACTGGAATCCTATGTGGGCACCAGTTCTAATCCCAGCAGCTCCACTTCCCATCCAACTCCCTGCTTGTGGCCTGGGAAAGCAGTCGAGGATGGCCCAAAGGCTTGGGACCCCGCAGCTGCGTGGGAGACTCACAAAGGTTCCTGGATCCTAGCTCCTGGCTCTGGCTTGTCGCTGCTCTGACCACTGTGGTCACTTGAGAAATCAATCAGCAGAGGAAGATCTTCCTCTCTGTCTCTCCTCCTCTCTGTATATCTGACTTTGCAACAAAATTAACATAAATCTTATTTTTAAAAATCATACTGTTAGGAAACACTTAAAAATTAAAAATCAACTAAGGAGAGTACCTATTTTTGTTGCACATCTTGTGCTGTTTTATGGACATATCCTCAATAAGCAAAGGGAAATATGATCTCATTCCATGCAGATACACTTCTCTTGGTCTCCCTACACTACCCTCTGAAAAGTGCACAGCATGGGATGTGCACCGGGGTTTTAAGAGATGAAAATGGAACTCAATTAATTTCAAGTGACAACAAGCAAGTCTTATAAAATGCCCCAATCTGGACCACAGGGAAACAACAGGTTAGTCTAGATCTCTCATCACGCAACATTTTGCAACAAATAAACAAACAAAAAAACAGGACTTATTAAAAAGAAGGAAAATTTACAATTAAAACCAAAAATTTCATTATGCATAATCAGAGGTAAAAGCGTACTTCTACGAAGTACTGAAGAAGTTACAAGTATAAATAACGTATGAAGAAAAAAAAGCTGCCACACCTCTCTGAAGCAGCAACACAAAGACAAGCAGTATGGACCTCTCTGTGAAAAGCACAGCACCTTACTGGCCCATGAACACATGGTCTCTTGCTCTACCTCTTCCTTTATGGACCACTTCAGCCCATCCAGAATGTGCAGTTCCATCACTTGAGGCCAACCAGCTGTTTGTGTGGCGTATTTGTCTCTTTGTACCTTTTCCAGATTATGATGAAAGGTTTACCCTGCAGGATATGTTGAGTGGCAAACTTTGACCACTGAGAGACAAAACACAAGAGGAAGCTGGACAGAAAGATGACCTGCTTCTATCTGATGGATTCCTCTGGAAAAGCAGGGTTTCTCTCTTGGGAATCAATTTAGGTTGCTAATTCAGTGTACCCTCTTTCCCTTCATGGCTCATCAAGAAGCAGTAGCCAATATAATACTGCATTATCTTGAATTACTTTCTATCCTTCCCTGCCTCAGATTCTTGTTGCCTCAATCACTTTGCACTGGAAGTCAATCTCCCGACTAAGTTCATCAATACTAAATGTTTTACTCCCTCTGCTTCTAACATGGGTGAAATAGTTGTTGAATGGCATGAAAAATACAATAATAAAAAAGCATTGTTAGAAAGAAAAAAAGATGCTACCATGGCACTGAAATCCATAATGAGAACAGTTACAAGCAAAATCAAAGGTAAGAAAAGTAAAATTAATTCTGTTAGGTTCAAACTTGAGAAGCACCTCTTGACACAGATCAAAAGAATAAAGGGAATTCTGGATGAGATGAAAGAGAGACTGCTAAGCACCAACGATGATTCTTCCCATAGGGGAAAACTGCTAAGTTTTGTTAGAAAAATTATGTTGTAAAAGATAGGTCCAATGATCTTTCAGTCACAATGATGCTATCAAAAGCACTGAGTGGGCCATGGGGTAAATTAGGAAGATCCCTTTAGAGACCAAGTTTAACAGTGACAAGATAGAGGGTTTATTAAAACACCTTCTCTATATTATTCTGAAGTTTACAAAGAAAAAAAATCTTGATACTTCACAAAAATGAAGATTTACTGCCTGCTCACATTGCAAGTGACTTTTGTCTTCTCTAAGATTCAAACTGGAATCTCAGATTGCACTGGGAATATGCTACTCTCCTGGCAGAGTGTAAAAAACCAAAGGGAAACTAGCCAATGTCTTCTTTAAAATATTTTCTGGGATATGGCATTTGTTACTTTCATTCTTATTTCATTGCCCAAAATAACTCTTATGCTTAAGTATGACTACAATCAAAGAGAAAGCACACTCTAGTAATAGAGATGACCCTGGTAAGACGCACTCACAATGAAACAGAGGACAAGAACGACACGTCAAGAGTAAAACTGTGGCCAACACTGCACACAGCACATTAAGCCACCACACATGACACTGGCACCCCAGATGAGCACCAGTGTGAGTCCGAGCTGCTCACTTCCAACCCAGCTCTCTGAAAATGCACCTTGAAGTACTGGACATCAGAAGTACTGGACCTCTGCCACCCATATTCGAGACCCAGATGTAGTTCCAGGATTCTGGCTTCAGACTGGCTCAACCATGGACTTTGTGGCCGTTTGCTGAGTGAAACAGCAGATGAAAGATGAATTAATCTTTTTTCCTCACTCCTTTTCCCTCTCTCATTCAACTGTCTCTCTTTCCCTATCACTTTATCCCATCTCTCCTTCGCTATGGTGTTCCAACTTTCAAATAAGCAAAATAAATCTCCATAAAAAACATCAAACCTCTTAATGATGAACAATGAAGTAATATATAGAACTAAGTAAAAAGTTCTGTGATCACTGATTATCCAAGAGGAGATATGCTGTGCTTCATGAAACACAAGATGGGTGGGCACGAAGGCAGGAATTAGCATGGTTGGATTTTTGTACTATTTCCAAAACACACAAATCAGGGTGTCAAACTAACTAAAGATGAACTGCAGTGCTGAAAAAGCACAAGATAAACATGCAACAGTTTTGGGGTTTTATTCTTGGTTTTAGAAATTAGTACTTCTGATAAAGAAAATTACATGGCATTTGTTAATTCCCTCAATTTCATATCAGACAGCCACATTTGTTACTTATTTGTTACTAAAAGAACATAGGCAATATAGTTATTTTTATCTAAAAAGTTCTAGCTATCCTATCTTTGATCTATAAACAAGAACTAAGAACTAAGCAGAATCATGCTCACAAAATTTCAATTGCTGTTATTTCTCTAAGTTACATTTCTAGTGTACTTTTCCTGTGTTCTTCATACTTTTCTGTATTGCATGCATTTTTCTAATAAATCATCAAATTACTTATTACCTAAATAAATAGAAATAACAATTTCAATAGTAGGTTCACAAAAATCAGAACTGCTCAAGGCAAAAATATATATACACATAGAAAAGAACAATTCACATGAAAATGAAACAATTGTTTTGATAATCCACACAAAATACATACTAAAATATGTACAGTAAAGCCATAACCAGTAACAGAAAAGATCATTTGAAAATCATATGGGAAAAAGATTACACTTAAAATAGCTCCAAAAGCATGAGCCAGCAATAAATTTAGCAAGGCAGAATGCAGCACCAATATGAAAAACAAAGCACTTCCAAGGGACACAAAGGGAGACTGAAGCCCCCAAAATGGCAAGATATAATCTGGGTCAACATTGAACATGGGGGTTATCAAGTCTTCTTCGATTTTAGGCTTGATATTGTAATAAAATATAAGAAAGTTTACCCTAAAGTTAACACAGAAAAATGCTAAGCAATGAGGGCCAGATCAGATCTGAAAGGACATCCACTGGGAATGCTCTGGTCTTCATGGTCCCTACCCTACTTATCCTGAGGTCAGACTCCACAGACAGCACTCCATGGACACATTGATCTCTGGCTCTCACTGAATGTGATTTTGTGGACATACTGGCCAATGACCGGAAGGCAAGGAAGAAAGAGGCCAGGGTATTTATGTCCATGGGCCCCTCTCTCCTAACAGAGAGAGTGGTCTTCAGTTTAAGCCCACTTCCCTATTACGCCGCTTCTCTCCCAGGTTCTTCTTCTCACTGGGATTTGCACCAACCTCTCCTTGCAGCCTGCTGCAAGTAGTAAGTGTTAGGATCTACAGACTTATGGGCCTTAGACTTGTTGGCATGCCTGACAACCTGCTGCACTGCAAAACCTACCTTGGGGTGGAGGATTCCAATGTGGGAGGAGGGCTTAGGGAGGGGTGGGGGGAATTCCAGTACCTATAAAACTATCACATAATGCAATGTAATTAATTAAAAAAAACCTACCTTGGGCAAGCAGGGCCACAGCAAGCAGGATATTGTGGCTAGAACATCCCGTGCAAAGCAAGCGGAACAGAACCTCCGCCCTTGTTCCTGTTCAAATAATTAGTTCCTATCCTTTTTCAATATAGATAATTAGTTCCTCCCCTGTTTCAATATAGATGATTAGTTCCAGGAAACCCCCTCCCTTCCCCTCCTCCCCTAGAGAAGGTATATATATGAGGAGTAAATAGTAAAGAGCACGGGCATTCTCATTCAGGAAGTACATGTGTCTGTGTGTCTCTTGGGCTAGCAGCCCGGCATTCCCAGTCCACTTCAGGGCTGAGCATCGTGTCCTTCGGGTCAGGACAGGTAAGTGTGTCCTAGAGTTGATAATTCATGATAGCTTTATTCTGGATCTAACATTGTATTTGGAAACAAATTTTTATCAAATCTTCAATATCATGAATTTTGCATATTCCTGTATGTTAGACCTTCCATTTCTCTCAATGGTTTAAAGTATTTTATACAGAGATAATAATTAGCTACCATTATACTTAATTGTTATGCTGTCAGTGATATTATAAATTACTTTAATCTTATTTCCCAAATTATTTGCTAGCATAAAAATACAAATGAGTGGGTTTTTAAAAAAGTTATGTATTACCTTATTTGAAAAGTCAATCAACAGAGAAAAAGGGAGAGACAGACACAGGGAAGAATGTGGGGAGGGAAGTGGAGTGGGGAGAGGATAGAAAAGGAGATGCAGGGAGACTAACAGACCTTTTCAATTAGCTGGTTCACTCTCCAAATGGCCATTACAACTTGGGGCGTGCCCGGCTGACACTGAGAGCCTAGAACTGCATCTGTCTCCAAAGCCAGTGGCAGGAATCCTCGTACTTCAGCCATCACCTGTGGCTCTCCCAGGCACGTTATCAGGGAGCTGGATTGGAAGCCATTCAGCAGGAACTCAAATCAGCAGTCAGCGGCAGAGCGCCAGGATCAAAAGCAGTAGGTTCCTAAGAAGCCACTGTATACAACACCAGCCCAGCGACTGAGTTTTGTAACCTGACTTTATATCTACCCAGTACAATGAACTCATTTTTCAAAAATCTAAATAAATATGCCTTATACACTATTTTGAATTTTCTATGCAAAGTATTTACAAGCATATTTTACTCAAGATACTTTTCATTTCTGGTTATTACTGTTATGGTTGTAATGATTATTGCTACTATTATTTACTTTTTATCTATTTAAAAGGTGAAAAGAAATTTTCTTCACCTGATTTGCACCCCAAATGCCTACAGTAGCCATGGCTGGGTGAGACAAAGTCAAGAGCCCAAAACTCCAGCTGGGTCTCGTGAGAGTGGAACTGGCTCACATACTTCCCCGGAAATAGCAGGAAGGCAGGTGAGAAGTGGAGCAGCTGGGACTCTAACCACCAACAGATATGGAAGACAATCATTTCTAGCAGTGGATTTAACCATTTTGCCACAATGCTATCTCTATTTCTTAGTCTTATCTCTTCCCTTGATGCATATTTGTTATTTCTGACTATGTGCTCTATATCATTTTGCAAAACTGTTGGCACAACATAATTTAAGCCTCAAATTGTTTCATCATTCTCCAGAGATAATTTATACCTTGCTTCTGCTAAGTGCCTGGGCGAACAAAAGCAACTCTCATGGACTTAGCTTTAGGGTTCTGACTTTAAGGATTATCCTAAACAAAATTATAACTGCACTGCATTCCAATTCATTTTTTACTCTCAAGATTCACAACTAATTTCTAACAAAAGTTCCCGTATTAAATGTAGAATTAATCATTATCTTCTCTGGCACAAGTTTAAGTTAGGAAACTAAAGTAAAATGGATTAAAATCTTCAACAAAATCAATAAAGGTTATGTTTTCAAAACAAAAACTCACACAGAAATAAAGTAAAATCTGTATCATCATTTATCAATAAGGAAAAGCAGCTTCAGAGAAGGAAGCACTTACACCACTTCGTTAATAATTATGGTCTTTTTTTTTTTTTTTGGTAACTTCAACACAACCAACAGATTCAATAGCACAACACTGGTATATATCAATGGCACCCTCCCTGGGGGAGGAAAACGGTGATGAAAATCAGTCCCCAAGTATGCCAGCAGATCAGCCTCATGCGGAAAGCAGGAGAGAAACACTGCAGACAGGCTGATGATTACCCGATAAGCCAGATTCAAGTCAAACGCCTCCACTCCAAACTACCAGCTTTGCTACTGCATCCTTCCCTATGAGTTCTTATAATGAAACCATAATTATGTAAACTCAATTAGAACTATTCTTTCATTTTCATGTGAGAAACTGTATATATATATATATATGGATATTGTTGTCTTATTTGTTATTACTCATAGCTCTTTCAAAATACTAAAGAACACAAACTCAGGGAAAATTTAGTGCAAAAACCAATTTTTATAATCCTATTTAATTAATATTGCAATGAATCCTAGAATGAATCTCATACTACATTTAGTAGCTTGGTATCATCAACCTCTTAAAACAAAACGCCTTTGTAGGAATATTTTGTGCAATCCTACATGCTATATTTCTTGAAGAATATTTTTGTTATAAAATGGTTTATGCATTTTATTCCATAAAGGAGCTTCTGATGTGTTTTATGCACAAAATGAAGATTATTAGTTGATTTTTTCTCTTTTTTTTCGGGCAACATTCATTTTTACACAAGCCATAGCAGTACCTTACATAACAGAATAGGCCAGTGGTTAATGTCTCTAAAACATTTTTCTATTTTTTTCTTTATAAAATCTTTGCCAGAGATGGTATTAAGTCATTCAATGTGGGATAACAAATTCTGAAAAGTAGTTAAAGAAATGTGAGCAAAATAGGTGATTTAAGGGTGAAGTGAGAATAAAATGAAAGGCACACTTAAGCAGTCATTTCAATATTGCCAGTTTTTATCTGTGAATATGGGTTAAGCCACATCAACTTCTTCCATCAAGAGACAAAAGCACACCTTTCAACACTTAGGATCGTTGTGCAAGTTCTTGCTATTTCAGAGCGGCTTTCTCCCTGTGTTAAGTCTCTTTTTACCCTTGGAGCTTTGAAAATTTACCTGTCCCCCAGCTGTAGGTAACTGCCTTGGTTGCATTGTACCTAGGTATTACACCGCTGGGAGAAAAGCAGCTAATAGCTGGCAGGCATCCTTGGCCTGGTTAATGCCATATTTATGTTAACTACAGTGCCAGCATAGTTCCCTATTCCTTTTTTTTAAGTTATGTGGGGGGCAGATGGCAGCACACCAGCAGACAGAGTCTGGGAATCCATGCACAGGACTAGGTAGGCAGGGCCCCAGGCTGGCACAGTAAACTGCCAGAGGACCAGGCTTGAAGATATGAGCGCTCGTGGACATGGGGCTATGAACTGCTCAGGAAAGCAGGTCTGGAGATGTGTGGGAGGGAGGATTGCTGAGAGAGAACCTCACAGGTGAGGAGTCACTTCTGGGGAATTCCACCAACCAGGATACTGCACTTGCAGGTAAATGGGGTGGCTGAAGCTGGGTGGTTTAGAGGAGGGAAACCAGAGAACCTTTCAGGGCTAAACCAACACACCTGATGTGGGAGACCTGAGCTGGGCTTGTTGGTATCTACCATCACCTACCAGCGCATACAAAATCTATAGCTGGGTGCCTGCCTGGCAGAGCTCAACCACAGCATCCACGAGTGAGTGTCAGGGCAGGGGTGGACCATGTTAGGCTGGGCCATAACACTAACCAGCACACAGAACTGCGTGTGGGAGCAGATTCTGTGGGGGACTGTGGGATCGTTCCAGTGGGACTGCCATACTAGATGGTTTGTTCAAGGGTTGAAGTGGGTGATGGGCTGAGCCAGGTATGACCACGAAACTTACCAACACTTTTGTGTACTGGCCAGGTTGGTCTAGGCTGTAACACCTGCAAGAATATCCAAGAATTGGGTGTGGGGAGGGCCAGACCATAAAATTCTTCAGCACACACAAAGGCCAAGAATAGGGGCAGATTGTGTGTGCCAATTAGGGCCTAGCACATGCTGGCATGTGTAATATCTGGGTCTGATGAGCCTGGATGGGGAGCTTGGGGAACTCCCCTGTTGGGGCATAGCCCCTGCTGGTGACCATGAGTTAGCTGGGTGTTGGTCAGGTCAGGTAAGGCTACTTCACCTTGTTGGCAGGTGTGTGGGTTGGCTCTGGAAGGGTGGACTGGGCAGGGTTGGGTCAAAGCACAACACATTGGCATGTGCAAGAGTAAGGATGGGGTACAGGCCATGTCAAACTAGGTTAGGTCATCATACCTACTAGTCTGCATGAAGGCCAGGGATGGGGGCAGGCTGGGCAAGGCTAGGCTACAGCACCCACCAGCAAGAGTTTGGACCAGGAGTGGGTCAAGTCAAGCCAGGATGCAGCATCCACTGGTAAAGGCCAAAAAGGGTGATGGGTTATGCCAGGCTGTGTCAGATCAAGCATAGCATGCGGAGGATCTGTGGCTGGGAGCAGACCTGATCAAGGAAGTAAACAGATGTCCCAGCTGGGCTACAGTTCCAACTGGTTAATGTCAGAGCCACAATGGGAGCAAACCACACTGGGCAGGGTTACAAAGCCCATTGGCCTGCATGTGAGATGGGTTAGAAGGAGTCAGACTGGGCTAAGCAATGGTATCCACAGTCATACTGAGGCAGGGATAAACTCTAGCACCAAAAAGCGAGAGCCAGAATGGGTGTGGACCATCTGGGCAAGGCCACTGTCCCTGCCAGGACAGGAGGTGAGCCAAGTCAGGTTGGGCCAAAAGTGACCTGATAAAGGCGTTTGGGGAACTCCCTTGTCAGGATGTAGTCCCTGCAGGTGAGCACAAGTACTAAAATTTTGAGAGACCAGGTCAGATTACAGTACCCACTGGCATATGTGTGGGTTTGGTCTGGAGGTGAGCCAGACTGGGCCAGGTCATAATATCCACTGGCAGATGTGAGAACCAGGACAGAGTGCAGGACAGGCTGGATTGGGTCACAACACTAGGCAGTTCACATCGGGGCTGGGACTGGGGGTTGCCCAGGCTGGGCTAGGCTGCAGCACCCATCAGCATTGAGTTAGGACTAAGGGAAGGCCAAGCTGGGCAGGGCTACATAGCCCATTAGTTTGCATGTGAGCTGCGTTAGGAGAACAGGCTGGGCTAAGCCATCATATGCACTGGTACATGCATGTGCCAGAGTTAAGTGCAGGCTGGTTGGGCTTTGCCACAGCATCAGCTAGCAGGTGCTGGGACTGGGGATAAGTCCAGTCAGAACAGATCATTGAACCACCTAGAAAGTATAAGATCCAGGGCTGTGAGTGGGCCCAGTAGGAAACTGTGGACACCCCTCTAATATGCTACAGCTCCCACCAGTGAGCATGAGAAGCAACGCTGGGGGCAGGCCTGGCAGGACAGGCAGGACAGATGGTGGTACCCGTCAGCATGAGTGTGAGCTAGATAGTGGGGTTGGTTGGGTGAGTTAGGCTCCAATGCCAATTGATGTGTAATAGAGCTGAATGGGATGCAGAACGGCACACGGCAGCTTGCACAGGAACCAGGGATGGAGGTAGGCCTGGTGGAAGCTATTGGGGGTTGCTCTGACTGGGCTGCAGCTCCTGCTGGTGTGCATCAGGTTCAAGTGTGTGGTGGGCAAGGTTAGGCTGAGCCATAGCATACACTGGTTTGCATGAGATGGAACTTGGGACAGAAATGACCAGCTGACTGCCACCAACAGTGAGTGTGCAAGCTGACATAGGTGATTGACTGAGTTGTACCCCACAGGAGCTGGCACACACAGGAGGCAGGCATGGGGTCACCTAGGGCAAAGTTTCTTTGGGGACATCTAGATTGGACCACAGGACTCAGAACTCCAACCATGGTGAAAATCACAGAATCTATGGTCTGATAATGGAGTATATGTGTCACAACTGGTTCTTGGGCCCTGTGCAATAGCCTCGGGCTAAAGTCCTCGCCTTGCATGCTATGGGATCCCATATGGACACCAGTTCGTGTCCTGCCTGCTTCACTTCCCATCCAGCTCTCTGCTGCTGGTCTAGAAAAGCAGCAGAGGATGGCTCAAAGACTTGGGACCCTGCAGCTGCATGGGAAACCCAGAAGAAGCTCTCAGCTTCAGATCAGTTCAGCTCTGGCCATTGCAGCCAGACAAAAGACCTTTCTCTCTGTCTCCTTCTCTCTGTAGATCTTACTTTACAACAAAAATAAATAACTCTCCAAAACAAAACACACACAAAAAGAACTGAGGCTCCTCCATTGTTGAAGCCTGTGCAGTGGAGAATATGCCCAGATGTTCATGGAGGTTATGACAACCAGTTCATTGATGCTTGCATAAGATGTCCAATATCATGGAGGGCAGGACAAATTGGATAGCTCTCCCAATCAAGCTTGACAGCAAGTATCTGGACAAATTGAGACTCTAAAGTGGATTATGTCAGCCAATGGACCTTGGAAGGATTTCCTCCATCGTGGAGCAATGAAATCAACAACATCTCAGAACTATCAAAACCGTTTAGGCAGTACCCTCAAAACATGCTCCACATTGAAGACCCTGGGATGACAACCTGGTGCAGTCCCCATTCCCTGTACTGAAGCAGTTGTGCTGCTGGGAGTGGCCCTCTCTCCATCACTACCAACATACAGAAAGGAAAAAGAAGATTGGAGGCAGTTGTTTCATCTACTTTACCATATTCCTCAACTCTCCCCACCCTAATTGGTGGTCCATATGGGCATGCACCCTTCTCAACTATGTAAACATCATTAAAAATAAATTTATTATTAATTTTCAAAAAAATTTACCTGCGATCTGTTTTTCAAAGACATCCTCAACTGTCATTAGTGTTATGACAAATCCACATATTAGAGAAAAGCTAGATAGTTTATATAGGAGGAGACCATGCTCGGGTTGGCATATAGGCAATCACTCCTATCATTTCTTGCAATTTCAGAATTAGAGGGAAAAAAGGTTGTTTAAAGAGTCTTCTGTACAAGAACAGGTATGCTTTAAGAAAAGTATTTCATGTTCATGATGTAAAATTCATGTACTATGATAGTGTTTGTGATTGCGGTTTAAATACATAGTAAAACCTATTGCACATAGGAATTAGTTACAAAAGCAACTTTGGGGAAGGAATAACATTATATACTTAATTCAAGTTATATAAAAATGTAACTTACAATTTACATAGTCTTTTTAATAATAAAAGGTGTTTCACTTCAATTGTTACTGAGTTATAATTTCTACAAGACCTGACTCATAATGCTATTTTTACATTATTTGTGTGTGTCTATATGAAATATTTAAACAAATGCTTATACAGAATCAACTTTGTCAGTATTTTTATTACTATATTTGTTGTTATTGTTTTCTACATTTTTAATTTTATAAGCCTTATGTATAATACGATCAGAAAAAATGGTATGGAAAACAATATTATAAAATATTGGGACACCTGTTAGTCAAAAAAATTGTCTTTATACCTAAAATTTGTAAAGATTATTGGTATCAATTATCATTATCACCACAAAAATTTATGTCCATTTAGTATTATCTTATTTTAGAGTCTGTCTGGGGTATTTAAAAGGTAAACACCTGTTATCTAAAAAAAGAAAAGGTAAATGAAACATTCTAGATGGTGACATTTGTAACACAATTTGAAATATTTCCACACCACATATTTTACGAAAGCTGACAATATGGATACTAACAGTATGGCATGTATTCACAAAGGCAATTCAAAACACTTTAACACTATTATATATGTAACATATATGTATATATATATACACACACACACTTACATATATAAATGATTTGAGAAATGGAGAAAATCACATAATAAGAAATGCAGCAATCGATGCTCTTCTACACTAACTGAAGGCTATGACAGCACAGATTAGACTGCCTCTGAGATTCTCCAGATACTGAAACTAAGGCAAATGGGTGTCAATTACCTAAAGGTTAATTTCACTCAGTAAATGAAACAAGGTTCAAATCTACAAACATTAAATGAAGGGAGCACTCTTGAGAAGCATGATAAACCCTCCAACTGAAAGTATCAAAGAAAAGTCCAGAAATTATAGTAATATTTTATCAGGTAGAGGATAGGACTTAATGATAATCCACTTTTCCAAATCTAAGATTCTATTTTATTTTAGAAATACTCTTCTGACTTTATAAATTACAGGCCTATAATTAATTACTATACAGATAAGCCAGCCAGGCCATGATCCATAAAGCTTATGTTTTTCCTCACCCTTATGACAGAATGTTTTCAAAATGTAATACCAAGGTTTAGCTAAAATTCTCACATTTTATTTAACTAGGTTCAATTAAGAAAAAAAAAATATCACTCAGCATAAATTCACCATGACACGTTTGACTTTACAAAATCAGCCATAAGCACCCACTGGAAACATCAAAACCACACGGATCACAGCACAAACTTACCAAGGCCCACGAAGTTGAAAGCAAATTTTCAGCCAATTTTTACCAGAAGAAAAACTTCACCTCACTGAGTAACAAAACGCCAAAGAATTCTTCTTGCTCATGTACACTAAATGTTTATTTAAATACAATACAATACAATAAAATAAAATATACAATTAAAGTTTACCATATATTTCTATCTCCAATTGCATGCCCTGTTGCCATCCAAATACATACATACATAAGCATAAGTGAACATATATATGTATATGCATAAATATGTGTGTATATAAACTAGACAAAATTCCTATCCTAATTTACTCTCCTTAACATTATTTTTGATAAAGATAATAATGTAGTAAATTAACTGGTAATTTTAACATCTTTTGGAACACTTAAAAACACAAGCAAATCATGCCTACTTTTTCAAGTAGTCACACCTGGGAGTTACATTATAACATTTATCATGTTGGTAATTGAAAGAATACTTCAGAAACTAAAACAATGTAGAACATAGTAAGATAAACAAAAATTCCCTTCCTCAATTAGCATTGTTTACTATGAAATGAATACCACGTATCACAGGACTAGGAATTTTGGAAGAAAAACAATGAATGTATGCCTTGCCCTTGTTTGAAAGGGAATTCACAGTGCTCCTTGATCAAGTTTTCCTAATTCTGTGGACCCTCCATCAACAGGTATTCCCAAGTTAGCATGTAAATCTGTAGGTTTTTAACACACAATCATGCATACAAGGCATATCCTTATTATTTTGAAAGGCTAATAATAAATGTAAATTCTATGGTTCTGAAGGACTGATGACATTTCTACAATAGTAAATTAAAAATACGAATGCACTTGCCTGACCAGGGTATTGTCCATATCCTTTTGAATGAGCTGAGTCTGTGTATTATTCAATTGTAATGATAGGGCATTATATTTACTCTGTGATGTTTCAATTTCTCTTCTTGCTTCAATTAAATTTTCTTCAAAAGCCTAAAATTAGAAGTTACATTCTATTCAACATCATATGTATGAAGAGCAAAAAAAGTCTATTATAGATCATTAGTGCATAAGATAGAAAATATTCATATTGTAGTAATTTTTAAATGGTTTTATTATTATTCCCTTATGTTATATAGTTTAAGGGCAGAAACACATAACAAAAGAGGCAGAGAGATATCTGCTGTCCAGTGATTCTTTCTCACTGCCTGAAGGAGTAGAAATTAGACCAAGGTTAAGTCAGAAACTAAAAGCCCCTTCCTGTAGATGACAGGGACCCAAGTTCTTAAGCCTTCACTTATTGTTTCCCTGGGTATGCATGAGTAGGACATTGGGAAAAAAAATCAAAATAATTTTTTAGTGTTTGTGACTCAGATCATACGACATTTCCATTCAGGATAAACTTAGAAAATCTAACATGCAAAAGACAGGCCATGAAGTTAATAATAGTAGACAAATATTATCATAGAAAAGACCAATAAAACTATTTCCTCTTCAAGTTTCCTGTTTTTAAACTTTACGTTTATAAGGAGGGCATAGTTACAGAGAAAGGAGAAACACACAGAGAGAAATATTACATATTCTGGTTCATTCTGTAGATAACAGAAAAAGTCAAGACTGCACCGTGCTGAAGGCAGAAGTCAGAAAATTCCATCAATCTATCTCATGTGAACAAAGTACTCAGGTCATCATCGCCTTGTTTTCCAGGCACACATTAGAAGGAACCTGGAACTGAACCAGAGGCAAGACTGGATTCCAGGCAATCTAATGGGTGGTCAAATGGTGGTTTCAGCTATCACACCTCAATGCCACTCCCAAAGTAAATATATATATGTATATATACATACATATATATATATATATATACATACATATATATATATATTTAAAGATTTATTTATTTTTATTACAAAGTCAGATATACAGAGAGGAGGAGAGACAGAGAGGAAGATTTTTCCATCCACTGATTGACTCCCCAAGTGGACACAACAGCTATATCAAAAGGGACTGCATAACTGTAAGTTCAACAACCCTTTCCATCCTGTTTTTGCGGCATTCCGTGTGTTTTGATGTTTCTGATTTTACTTTCATTTCTTCCAAATGGTGTCTTTCCTCTTGTGGAATTCATCGCTAGCTCATGAATCACACAGTGGCATCATTTTACTCCAGAGGTTTGTGTGTTCTCTTTTCACCACCCATGTGTCGATTATTCCGCGGCACGTTTTTTGACTCCATGGTGCTGTAATTTTTGTTGTTGTTGTTTTAGCTTCGTACCTGTTGCTGGCTTTGCTTCATGGCTTCTCATTTAAGAGACTGTAGAGTGATGGCATAGTAGAGGCTACCATAACCAGATGTGAAGATAAAATGCAATATGTATCCCTACTTCCAAATCAGAGGGATTCCAAATGAAATTGTTGGACATATCTAGACAATGCTGGACTATCTGACATTGTCTGTACCAGCAATATTTTTTTAAAGATTTATTTATTTTTATTGGAAAGTCAGATATACAGAGAGAAGGAAAGCCAGAGAGAAAGATCTTCCATCCAATGATTCACTCCCTAAGTGACCACAACAGCTAGTGCTGCGCTGATCCAAAGCTGGGAGGCAGGAGCTCTTCTGGGTCTCCCACATGGGTGTAGGGTTTCAAGGTCTTGGCTTGTCCTTGACTCCTTTCCCAGGCCACAAGCAGGGAGCTGGATGGGAAGTGGGGCCACTGGGATTAAAACCAGCGAGCATATGGGATCCTGGCACGTTCAAGGTGAGGACTTCAGCTGCTAGGTCACCACGCCGGGCCCTGTACCAGCAATATTGGGGCACACTTAAATAACAGACTGATGTGATCATGATGCCTTACAAAGGACTATACTGTTGTAATAACATGGGAAAAAAATCAGTTGGGGGTGGGAATTTGGGAGGGGAGTAATTGCAGACTCTGGAATTTTAGCATTAAAAAAAGGTCCTGCATTCATGGTTTTAATTAATTTCAAATTAATTTTAATTGTATCTGTACTGCACATGTGCAGATTACTTCTTATAATTCCTTAAAAAAAAAATAGCATCATCAGACCCGGTGCAGTAGCCTAGCAGCTAAAGTTCTTGCCTTGAACGCACCAGACTCCCATATGGGTACCGGTTCTAATCTCGGCAGACCCGCTTCCCATCCAGCTCCCTGCTTGTGGCCTGGGGAAGCAGTCAAGGACGGCCCAAAGCTTTGAGACCCTGCACCTCCCTGGAAGACCCGGAAGATGCTCTGGGCTCCTGGCTTTGGATCAGCGCAGTTCCAGCTGTTGTGTCCGCTTGGGGAGTTAATCAGTGGATGGAAAATCTTCCTCTCTGTCTCTCCTCCTCTCCGTACATCTGACTTTCCAACAAAAATAAATCTGAAAAAAAAAATGGCACCATCACAACTATCTATGTAAGATATATGTTGTACAGATATTGTAAGTACTCTAGAGATGACTTAAGCTTTATAGGAAGATATGTAAAGACTATATGCAGGGGCCCGGCAGCGTGGCCTAGTGGCTAAAGTCCTTGCCTTGAACGCCCCAGGATCCCATATGGGCACCAGTTCTAATCCCGGCAGCTCCACTTCCCATCCAGCTCCCTACTTGTGGCCTGGGAAAGTAGTCGAGGACGGCCCAAGGCTTTGGGTCCCTGCACCCGCACGGGAGACCCGGAAGAGGTTTCTGGTTCCCGGCATAGGATTGGCGCGCACCGGCCCGTTGCGGCTCACTTGGGGAGTGAACCATCGGATGGAAGATCTTCCTCTCTGTCTCTCCTCCTCTCTGTATATCCGGCTTTCCAATAACAATAAAAATCTTCAAAAAAAAACTATATGCAAATTCTATGACATAACATATAAAGGCCTGAGTATTCATGGATTTTGTAGTCTAAAGGGGGTCCTGTAACTAATAACAAGCTGATATCAAATGACAATAATAAATAAAATCAGAAACTACAGGAGGATGCTACTCAACCAACAGAAACAAAATGGATTTATTAGAGAATATTAAAAACAATTATTCATCAACAATTGAAGTAATGTCTATGAGGTAAGGAAACTTTTAGAAATATATAAATTACCTAAAAAGACTTAAATAGAAAAATCTAAAGAGGTATACCAATGGTCAATAATACATGAAAAGATGTTCAACACTAGCTATCAGAAAAATGTAAATCAATAAGAAATGACTTCATCCCATGAGGATGGCTATAAAAAAAAAATAACAAGCACAGGAAGAAATCAAATGACAGGCAAAGGAAAGGACATTAAAAAATCACTCTCCTACATGGTGGCTCAGAACATAAAATTAGACGGTATAGATGCTTTAGAAAACAGTCTGTCAGTTCCTTATAATCTTAAAAATAGAGTTACCAAATGATCCAAAAATCTCCATCTTTGGTACATACTCAAACAGAAATGGAAATATATTCATGCTTATGAAAGAAAAGTATTCTCTTTTCCTTATACATGGCAAGGTTTATGAGTGACACCTCTATAATAAAAGACAGACTCAAAAGAGAAAAGTACAACATTTATTTAAGCAAAGTTTTGTATGACACAGAAGACATCAGAGATGAAAACTCAAAGATCCAGAAAAAAATTTTATTTTTATTAGCAGTCACAGATAACTGCAATTGGAGGACAAAGGGGCATGCTAGTCTGGAAATAAACTGTGCAAACAGTAAGACCTGTTAGATTCCTATTGGCTTCTGATGGAAAGCAGGACCTCTCTGGAATAATGGTCTTATAACTTAATTTTACAGAAGATCGGTGAGAAGAGTCCTTTTATGACCGATCTTTAGAGGATAAAAGACAGGAGACAGTTCATGATCACATTCCTTCCGCAATTTTCTCACTCCTTGAGCTTGGTATGCCCAGATGTCAGTTCTGCAATAATGTGTTCTTAGCCTCAATTTTTATGCAATGACTTACACATAACTATTCATACCAACATAACACATAATAGTTCTCGAGTGGATGTGACACAGAGTATCTATAAAATAAAGTATTCAACAATGAAAAGAAAGTGATGAAATATGCTACAACATGGATAAATCTTAAAATTAGTAATCAGGAGATGAGAACATTTTTTTTTTACCTGCCAAAGGTCCATTCAGGTCATATAAAGCTATCAGCTTACAAATTAGCCTTCTATAGACAGACTGATAAGGCCTATAGGTGACTGTCTTGGCAGGGCCCGGACCACATGATTTTATGGGCTATATACTCATGAGCCAGATGCTCCCCACCCTTGTGACATGGAAGAAGTTAAGTCAGAAGGGCCACAGACTATGATTAATGTACATAACAGGTTTATAGAATAGAAACATCTAGAGAGACAGCTATCTAGATGGGTAGCTATCGAGAGCGGGGGAATTACAGGGAAAGGTGCAGAGACCGCCAAAGAACATAGGACTTCTTTTGCAGGTCCATTTTTGGAAAATGATGTTTTCCAAAATGTTTCCAAAAGGACTGTGGTCATAATTTCACAGCTTTGTGCATAAACTAAAACGAAAATGAATTCTAGATTTAAAATAGATTAAATGCATGAACAAGATATAAAATACAAATTGTAATATAAAAAAGGAAAGAGGGGCGGCTGGTGTGATGTAACTGGCAATGCTGCTGGCCGCAACGCTGGCCTCCCATTTGGCAGGGTCTGAGGCTCAGCTGTGGGACACTGAATCCAGTCACTGTTAATGGCCTGGAAACACAGTAGAAAATGGTCCTAGAGCGGGCCCCTCCAGACCCTAGCTGGATGAATAGGATGAAGGCCCTAGTTTCCAGTACCAGTTGTTGTGCTTCTCTGGGGAATGAACTTGCAGATGGAAGATCTCCTTCTGCCTCTACCTCTCTCTGTAACTCCAACCTCCAAAATAAACACATAAATATTTAAAATGAATTTTAGAATCTTAAAAATAAAAGAAAAATGTTCCTATTGACAAAAACAATTAAATAAATTTTAAAAATCTGAAAACTGTACAAAGCATCACAATTGAAACTGGAGAAAACTTTCTTCCCTATAAGTCACTCCTAAAATTAACTCTTCTACTTTAATTGGCTGCCTCCTTGCATTCCTGAAACCCTAAAAATCCTAAAATATAACAATCTTCCTTTAGAAATACACCAAGTAAAAGTAGTTAATACCACTTTAGGAACTTGCAAAACTGTATTTCATCATTCATGGATGGTAACATCACAACTGTCTCAAAATTAATTTATAAAGTAATTGCTTTCTAGAAATTTTTCATGAAAGCTAATAAAATGACTATTATACACAGTACAGATACATACTTAGGGCTTATAGAGAGAAGAAAGTAGACTTGTCTACCGAACTGTGAGTCAACTTGCAAAGCTACAGTCCCTTGAAACATGAGAACAGGACGTACAGAAGCACATATATATGAATACTCAAGAGATGTGACAAAGGTTAATCCACAAATCAATAAACTATTGAACAAACATTGTAAAACATCACACTATACAATGATTCTAAATAAAGACTGTGGAACAAAATAATTTATCATAAAAACTCAGAAAGCAAAAACTTTATAAAATTAATGAAAATGACTATTAACACTCCTTAATTATTGAAAGTCCAATTCACCTTATTCAGGGTAGAAAACTTCATAGAACTAAAAATTGCAGAAAATCAAAAAAATCATTATTCTGAATGGCATAAATAAGAATGTGAAAATCATCACAAATAATCAGATAGCTGTGAAACAATACAAAAAAAGTATATAACTTACTAAACTGAAACATCAAGAAAACAAATGCACTGGAATTCAATCTTCTCAATGGCACAGTCAGTCATTCCGTGGCTGTCCACTAATATTCCTAGTATATTTCCTTCAACATACACAATGAATTGATTTACTCTCTCAGACACATCTCTAAAGCAAATATTTATGTACACAAGCATATGTACATGCCATATCCATAGACATTATGAGTAATTTTGTTGAACTTTTATATAATTATAATTGTTTGCTATGTATCCTTTTAGATGCACACACATAGAGAGATCATCACATTTACTAGACTGACTTACCTCTGTATTTTTTGCAATGAAATCTATGATACAAGAGAAACGTAAATTATATGGGAAAAGAAGGCTGAGTAATAACCTTCGTAAGGGAAGAAGGATATTACAAAAAAATGCAATCAGTTTTAAAAATACTGATATAAAGGAAGGCAAGCATGGGTACTTAGCCTAGCAGTCAAGGTGCTGATTGGGATGTCTGCATGACATTTAGAAGGGCTGACTTCAACTTGGATGCTAGTCCACAGACCCGGAGGCAGCACAATGGTTTAACGCATGGATTCCTGCCACCCGTTCAGCGAAGGCCTGACTTTCACGGTCCCAGATCTGGACATTTAAGCATTTGGAGAATAAATCAGCAGCTGAGAATTTCTCTCTCTCATGCTCTATTTCTCAAATAAATTTAAAAAAATTAAGAGATAGGACCATTACTAAGATTGACCACCACTTCCATCCTTCTATAAAAATAAAATTTTACGATAACTTAGTTCCTTTTATGTCATAGGAAGCACCATCTTAAAACCATATTTGAATATTTTTAACTGGTTTGTGGAGTTCTTCTCAGATTTGGTTTTTCAAAGGACCTAGAAAACTTTTTTATACTGGAATGATATCTAATTGTATTTCTAAGTGTTGCTTGATTTGGGGGGAAAAAAGTCTACAATCATGACTCTAAATATCTTTTTTCAAAATATTTTATTTCAAAATGCAACAGCCTTTATTTTTTAATGACTACATTTTAGAATAACTATTTGAAGTCAGTTTCCTGCTTTGCAGCATCAATTTTTAAAAAGCTATGGGTCTTAAGTGAAAGAATATAAATTAATGCTAGTCCCCACTGGTGGATCTGAATATATAACTTGTTACTTAAGGAAAATAACATCTATTAAACTTCCTGTAAGGAGTAAGGCCCAAAACAGCAGTGTAGATTCCATTCTTGTTCTATACCTTTATTTTTGCTTCGGAGCTGTATTTTTCTTTCCTCCAAAGGGTCTCCTGCTTCCTCAGTTTCTCCAGGTCATTTAGCAGGTCAGCGCAACGGATACTTAATTTCTCATTTTCCTCCTCCAGACTTTTTATAACCAGTCTATTTTGCTCTTCTTTATTCTGTACACACTCCTTAGTGTTCTGTAGAAAAGTACAAGGGCTGATAAACAAAACAAAACCAACCCCCCACCCACCAAACCCCCCAAAAAAGATAAGAACTAATCAGCAAATATAAACCATGCAGCTTTATTCTCAAAGCAGCTTCTTCTATATTTGATGGCCAAGGTCACCTGTGTACTTTTATTGGCCTCTTTTCATGCAGGTGGATGGGTCATATTTTTTCACTGGATGACAGCTTTGATGAGTACACATTTGCAAAGAGCCCATTAATTGATCAAGCTGCCTTTGATGCTGTCCCCAGCTATTTTTGAGACCCATACAGACATATCCTCCCAGACCTGGGTTTTATCAATTAATAATGCCAGTCCCATCAGAATCTAATTACAAGAAGCCACATATTCACACTCCTACTTTCTTAGCTCCATTTCCATCATTAACTATTTATCTGAAAGTTATAAAGCTTGGAGTCTCCTCTTTAAAGCATCTTTATGAGAGTTTTTGCATGTGAGAAAAACTGTATGGTACAGCAGAGCCTAAGGCAATTTTTCCTCTGAGCCTGTCACTTTCTGTGCCACAAAGGCTGACAAAGCTTAAAGTAGCACTTCAAAGCAACAGTCCTATAAAACTGTGTACAAATCAACACACCTTAACTTCTTGACTTTTATCTTTAAATTTCTTCTGCAAGATACTGAATTCTTCCCTTAAGAAAACATTTTCTTCATCTACTGCAATCCTCCGTTTTACAAGGTCATTTATTTCTTGTTTTAGTACTGATTCTCTCTGTGGAAACATTTCAATTATTAGTGACCTTCTATTTCCAGGAAAAAAATATCTGAAGCTTTAGATTTTAATTGCTAATATCAAATTAGGTAGTTTTCGTAATAATGTCTATCATCACAATTCTCATGTCTGGTGACATATTTGTAGATTATCAACTAAAATGTGCTTCCAGGATAATCCCCATTCATTTTTAAAATGAGGAACACAAAAGCTATACAGTACATAATAAAACATATTCTCTCAGAATTTAATTGTATATCAGAAGTAAACAAAAATTTAGCAAAACATTCAAATAAAGAAAATCCCTACATAGCCTAAATAAGAATTACTTACTCTGTTACTTAGTCATTTTAGAAAATATTTTTTAAAAAATATGGTTTTCAGAAGTCTTATATTTCAAACATAAAAAAGGTAATTTACTTATTCATAAACATATCTTTCTCTACCAACAAAAATATTGAGACTGTTACAATTTTCTACTGAATATGCTGCTTAAAAAGCAAAAAATAATTAAATGATACCTAATTGTTGGATGTACCCATGACACCATTCTTAGCCTCTCTCCTTTTATAGCTGTCTCCAGGAAATCTTAAGCCCTTTCCTAGTTTGCACTGTTACCTCTGTTTTAAAGAGTATCCAGTCCAGAATTCAGCCCTGACTGTTCCAAATCAATAGTTTCACATTTCTATCTTTCAATTCAATACCTCAACTTGGATTTTCTGAATCTAACTCAAACTGTCAAAATCAAACTCCATATTCTGATACTCGGTAACCTTCTTTCACTTTTGATAGCATATTTATTCATTCAACTAATGTTTATTAAGCATCAATTATCTGAGCATAGAAATGTACATGAAGTCTTCAAATCAGACGCAACAGATACTGTCAATCAAAAAGGACAATCAAGATATTAGTAGAAATACTTTTTAAAACATATTAAATCCAAGTTTTTTTTCTTTTATCAGTGAACTTTACTAGCTTAAAATGAAATGCTCAAAGGGTTTCTTTTTAATTTTCAAGTAATACATTCAGCAGTACATTACTTATCAGAATATTTATCATTTGTAAGTAATGTGCTCAGTAGTGTATCACTTTCTCTGTTCTATCTTTGAAACTGATCCCATAAATATTTAATTAACACTCAAATATGTATTCCTTATCAGACTCTCACCAGAGGATGTAAAGAAAAAAGCAAAATGGGGATAAGATTAAATGACAGTATGAAAGGTGAGTTGCGTTTGAGGAACAAATTAGGAATATGTACTATGCTTAAATATTTTTAAAATTTGTATTGGAAAGTCAGATATAGAGAGAGGAGGAGAGACAGAGAGAAAGATTGTCCATCCATTGATTCACTCTCCAAGTGAACACAAAGGCTGGAATTGCACCGTACCCAGGAGCCAGGAGCCTGAAGCCTCTTGTGGGTCTCCCACATGGGTGCAGGGTCCCAAGGCTTTGAGCTTTCATTGACTGCTTTCCCAGTCCACAAGCAGGGAGCTGGATGGGAAGCAGGGCCGCTGGAGTTAGAACCAGCCCATATGTGATCCTGGCTTGTGCAAAGTGAGGACTTTAGCCGCTAGGCTACCGTGCATGGCCCTTATGTTTAATATGCAAAATTTCCAATATTACTTGCAAATTTTATTTGTACTTACAAAAAGTTTAGACACTGAATACAAATGTTATCTCCAATATGTGGCAGCTAATAAACACTACAAAAAAGTATAGGAATTAAATAGTCACTTTGGGATATGAATGTAGTTTTTAGTCTGTCTATACTTTTGTGGTACTGTGGCTTTCCTAGTTTTACCTGCTTAATATTATGACTAGTGGTGAACTAAGACTATGACTATAGAGTAAATTAAAATTATATCCTTGCAAAAATAGATGGAAAAGGGAGGGAGGTGTAGGAGTTTAGTCAGAAAGAGGAGTAAGGGAATTGTGGTTGCCTATTATAACTGAATCTATGGGTTTCATATAATTTATTTTCTTCATATTAATAAAACAAAACAGAATAATGTTATAGGTGTGAATAGAAGAAAGAAAATAAAAGTAACAGCCCATACCTACTACTAAGATGCATCTAAGAAATACAATGTTATCATTCTCTTTCAGTTCCTAGATATGTTCCCTTCTTTTCTATTAACTCCTACAGTCCATGAGTAATCATTAATCTGGAACTTTTGTTTTTACCTTTCTCTGTTCATTTTTTTTCACTTGAAGATATATGTCTACTGTGCAACTCACCTCATTTTTTAAACTGTTAATATAAACCAAATCACACTACACATATTCTTTGTTTTGCTGTTTTAATCAACATATTTTCCCAAATTCAACCACAGTGACAGACACAGCTGCAGTTCAGTTGTGTGGGTGTTTGGTATTATTCCATCAGATTAAAATGCCATACTATATGTGTTTATCTCTTTTCAATGTATTTTCAACTGTTTCTCTTTGAAGGGAAATGATACAGAAACAGTGGTGCTATAACTACTCTTAATAATATCTCCAACTACAGGCCTGGCACAGAAGCCTAGCAGGTAAGTCCCCACCTTGAACATGCTGGGATCACATAATGGCGCCAGTTCTAGTCCTGGCAGCCCGGCTTCCCATCCAGCTCCCTGCTTGTGGCCTGGGAAGGCAGTCAAAGCATTGGGACCCTGCTCCCATGTGGGAGAACCGGAAGAAGCTCCGGGTTCCTGGCTTCGGATAGACTCACAGCCTTTGTAGCCGCTTGGGGAGTAAAACAAAGAATGGAAGATCTTCCACTCTGTCTGTCCTCCTACCTGTGTATCTAACTTTCCAATAAAAATAAATTAATCTTTAAAAAAGTATTATCACCAAATATACAAATTTAAGAATTTTTGCCAAGTAGTATTTATTAAACCATGGACCCCATCTAGCAGTGGGTCATTACATCAATTTAGTTATCAGAAGCAACATTTTTTCAATAATGGAATAAATTTCAATAGGAAATAGCAGAAGAATGTGTATAAATTGCTAGCAGAAAGCTAATAACATACAAAGTTCAGAAAAAAATATTCTGGAAGATTGAGCAAAGAGCTAGATATCAGAAAAAAATTAAGCTAGAATGTTAGAATTGAAAGCTAAATAAAGTTTAAGATATAATTGAAAGACTCAATAACAAAATTGTGTATGCAGAATAACTTTCTAAGCATAAAAACAGATCTTTTGATTAACACAAATGCAGTGTAGTAAATAAGCAGGTTGGTAAAGAGAGGGAGAAAGGAAGGTTGTAGAGAGTAAATAAATTCTGTCAAACTTAATGGGACAAAATTAAGTTGGTAAATATTTATTCATATCATAGATATTCCAAAAGAAGAACAGAAGACAAAAAGCACAGAAAACCTATTTAATGAAATAGTTGCAGAAACCTCAAAATCTCAGAAAAAGATAAGGACATCTAGGTCTAGGTAGCCTAATGGATCCCTAATAGAGTCAAGCAAAAATGATACTTTCCAAGGGATATTACAGTCAAAATCTCAAAAGTACTGGAAAAAGAAAATTATATATAAAAAAAGAGAAAATTCTAAGTGATTTATAAAGCAATCCCCAATTGACTGACAGTAAGATTCTCAGCTGAAACTTTATAGATCAGGAGTGAATGATGTGAAATATTCAATATCTCAAAAACATGCAGTCAAGAATAGTGTGTCCAGCAAATACTTCAGAAATGAAACCAAAATAATACTATTCCATGAGGTAAGTGTATGGAACTCATCATCACAAATCTACCCTAGAAGGAACAGTTAAGGGGGTCCTACAACAGAAGTGAAATGTTTGCTACTGATGCATAAACACATAGATATAAAAATCTCCACAGCACAGCAGATTCAAACAGAGGAAGAGAAAACTCTAATGATCCATACCTCACTTTCAAATTTTTTTTGAATGTGATTTGTTCCATGTTCAGCTGAGAGTCTTTCTCCCTATTAAGATAGTATTTTTAAATTTTTTCCTTGGATTCATTAGGTTTGTGATACCAGGGATATGTTGTGTAAAAATCAATTTGGAAGTATATGCATTTTCTCTGAAAATTTCTGAAAATATTATTTCTGAAATAACCCATGATTGTGCTTCCACTTCTCAAAATGTATAGTAGAATTCAACAATGGAACTACTAAGCTCTCTGGGTATTTCTGAGGCAGATACTTATAAAATGAATTTAATTTCTCAAACACATATATACATATATATATATATATGGTTATTAAAAACTTTTCTTTATGTGAATTTTCTTATTTTTTTGATGAAACATATCCTGGTTTCATCATATCCTAGTCTGAGATGCTCACATCCCAAATTGGTGTTAATCCAAGTTCAGGCTGTTCCAGACCCAATCCAGCTCCCTGCTAACGAATGAGACCAAGAAGCAGCTCCTGGTTTCTGGCTTCAGACCTGGCCATTTGGGAAGTGAAACAAAGGTTGGAAGAGCGCTGTGTATGTCTCCCTCTCTTTCTCTATAATCCTTTCAATTTTTTTTTAATTTAAAGAAATATGTGCCTTCCATATAATTTACTCGTATAATTTGTTTTTTTTTTTTTAGATTTATTCATTTTTATTACAGCCAGATATACACAGAGGAGGAGAGACAGAGAGGAAGATCTTCCATCCGATGTTTCACTCCCCAAGTGAGCCGCAACGGCCGGTGCTGCGCCAATCTGAAGCCGGGAACCTGGAACCTCCTCCAGGTCTCCCACGCGGGTGCAGGGTCCCAAAGCCTTGGGCCATTCTTGACTGCTTTCCCAGGCCACAAGCAGGGAGCTGGATGGGAAGTGGAGCTGCCGGGATTAGAACCGGCACCCATATGGGATCCCGGTGCGTTCAAGGCGAGGACTTTAGCCTCTAGGCCACGCCGCCGGGCCTGATTAGCAAATTTTTAAGGACAAGTGTGATACTGAATGATATAAACAATATTACTGTTTATAAAGTATCTATTGGCCCATGCATTGTAAAAAGTAAATAAAATTTTAGTTTCAAATTTTGAGGGAGGGATGAAGAGAGACAGGGAGAGAGAAAGACAGGTCCCACCTAATAGCTCATTTCCAAATCCCCTCAATAGTTGGCTGGGTTAGTGCCACAGCCAGAGCCAAGAACTTCATCTGAGTTTCACACATGAGTGGCATCAGTTCAATGATGTAAGTTATCACTTCTGCTTCTTAAGATCTGCAGTTAGCAAGAAACTGAAACCAGGAGCTCGCCCAGGGCATAAGATACAGGCACTCTAATGTGGTATGCAGACATTCTGATCAACACCTCAACCACCAGGCCATACCCTACCCATATGATTTTTTTATTGAACCTATCTGGATAGAGTAGATTCTTAATGGGCTGGTTTGAATTAGTATTAAAATAGCAAACAGAACTCAAGGAACTATAGAGCATAACAAGAGAAAGTATGTCTGGAAAATAATTTATTATAGATAAGCTATGAAATGAATAATTCAAATCATGATCAAGAGTAGTCTACAGAGTAAGAGAATAATAGTAGGTATGAAGCAAGACTTAAAAAGCGGGGAGGGGAGCAGAAGACGACCAAACACTTTCCCAGGCAATACTTGAGCAAAGTTAATTATTTATACTGACCTAGTTTTAAAGTGGACATGAAAGTTTTAATAAAAAATAGAGAAGTAATGAAAGCACAAAAACTGAAACAGTGGTATATGAATGAGTAAGTAGGAATAAGAAAACTAATTGCAACTGAAAACCAAAATTGATTTCTGAGCTTCCTAGAAGGTATGGAAAAATAGAAATACGATGACAAAAGCAATAATCATCTAATTAAATGCAATATTCTAGGTTATCAAAAGTCAGTCATGTTACATAATACTAGAAGGGGAATTTTATTTATTAGCTATTTGTAAGACTATAAAATCATGGATGGGTAGATGGGAGCCAGGAGCTTCATCTGTGTCTTCTGTGTGAGTACAAGAGCCTACATAAGTGGGCCACGCTCTCCTGCTTTCCCAGGCATTATCAAGGAGCAGGACTGGAAGTAGAGCAGTGAAGACTTGAACTCATGCCCACATGGGATATTAGCCTTGCAGGCAGCAGTTTAAGCCACTATGTCACAGTTCTGGATCCTAGACAGAGAACTTTTTACTATAATCTTACCACAAGAAATTGTATGGAGGGACCAGTATTGTGGCACATCAAGTATAGCATCAAATATCTATATGTCAAGGCAAAAAAAAAAAAAAATCCTTCCTAAGGATCAAATTCATACTTTCAGAGGTTTGATAAAAGTCTTCAAACTAAATTTGCACCTGCAACTATAACATAAATGGTCTTAAAGAAGCACAAAATTTTACTTTCAAAACAGTCCTATTAGGGCCAGCACTATGGCTCCATACACTAGTGCTGACATCCCATATGGGCACCGGTTTGTGTCCCAGCCGCTTATGGCCTGGGTAGGCAGTGGATCATTGCTCAAGTCCTTGGGATCCCGCACCCTTGTGGGAGACCTGGAAGAAGCTCCTGGTTCCTGGTTTCAAATCAACTCGGCTCTGGCTGTTGTGGCTTTCTGGAGAGTGAATCAGTGGATGGAAGATCTCTCTGTCTTTCCTTCTCTCTAAAAAAACCAAAAACCAACAAAAACAAACAAGAAAAATCTGCCTCTCAAATAAAAATTAAAACTTAAAACAAAAAAGCAAAGCCCATGCTGTATTTGCTGTCCATAGGCCTCTTTCTGATAAGCGTGTCACTGCTTTTCAGGTTTCTGCAGACTGAAAAGCCTGAGACACTTTGAAATTACTGTCAAGTTCCAACAGCCCCACTGATTTAATCCAAACAAATCTAAATTAACTGAAGTGCATGCAGGTATCTTAAGAATATGAATTAACTTCTGCACAGATAATTCTAATAAGCACTAGTCCCATCTCAAACTATAATTCTATATATTTTCAGGGACACAAACTACAAATTTGAATGTTACTCAGACATACCCTACATTCCAACCTTCAGGATTTATGCCTCATGTTCACACTAGCAAATTCTCTCAGAACCTCTTCTAAGTGAAACCTGTTTAAGTACTTCAAGACTACACCCCTAAATTTAATTTCTCAGTACTTTGAATCTACAACCTGGCATATATAGTCGATTGCTGGTATTCAGTTTCAATCATGTATTTAAAAATATTTAATGAGCATCTGTAGTGAGTCAGGCAGTTTGCTAAATGTTAAGTACCGATGCTAGCATTATAATTCTTCAAGAAAAAACAAACAAAAACCATGAATGAAGTGATTCCACCATGGAAGATAAAACAGAAAAGAATCAGGAAAACGGAAGATTCATTTTCACTAAAAAGTCAATTATTTTTTAAGTAGTATCCCAAACCTATAAAGCTAGCAAACTCAATTGCATTCACTAAACAACAGAACATTTAATATAAAAAGATATTTTAAAAAACCTGCCTAACCGACCCCATTCTCCTTTTCTGTACAGCCAAATCAGGAAGGGACCGCTCAGACTGGATATGTTTTCCCAAACCTCTGATTCTTCACTATTTTTCTGAACAATGCAACGCAAATCGTATTTGTTATTTCTGAGTCATAATGTTGTACACATCTACTCCAGTGAATATACTGGGCATATGATAACTTTTCTCTATCTTAGAATGTATTGAATATTTTTACACTCAGAAGGCACACTAAACTGCCTTTTTAAAAATAAACTAAAATATTATTATTATTCCAAACAATTTTGGAGTTTGTATAAATTTCAAATGTATATTGTGAATTATATTCCATTTTAGAAAGAATTCAGTTGAATGAAAACATAAATAAATATGATTTAGCTTATTATCAACTTTCAGTCCTTTAGCAGTACAGATTTATAATAACAATCATCTTTAATGTTCCCATGACCAATAAACTGATTAGAAACAATAATAACAATAATTCAAAAGACATAGAATTGTCCAATGTTACCTCCATTTAATTCAGAAAGAAATAACAAAACTATAGTTACTTTAGCCCATAAAAAAAATTAGATATAAAACTAATTTAAATATTATATGTGGCATAAGACATTCTTATAAAAAGTTTTTAACTTCTATTCTTAGGATATTTATGTCATAATAATGAGCCCTAGAAGTAAAGATCACATGCATTTTTAAATGATAACATCCTGATTGTACGAGCAAACACCATTATACACATGTATAATTTTATATATATAGTTGATTACCAATAGTTACATAAAATTTCATAATTTCCTGATAATACATAAAACATAGGATTACAGCATCTAAAAACCTCAACAGAATCATTCCAGTTAAGTTTTCCTATAAATAAAATTATTTGAAAATTTTTGAGTTTCAGAAATGGACAATGACTGCTAGTAATAAAAGAAAACATTCAACAAAACAAGCAGTTATTACCTGTTACTAGTACTAATAATATAACATTACCTTAAGAGATTTCAATGTATAAATATCATAGTTTTAGTTCAGACAACAAATGATAAGTCAGCAGCCAAGCAAGGTAATGAAGAATGAAATGACACCAGTGATTTCAAGAGAGTAATGCTTTTAAAGATCTTCTACCTGAAATACTACCTGTAAACATTTTTAATATTTTGTCATAATACCAACCTGCTCCAGTTCTTGTATTTTAGCATCTTTGACTTGAAGAATTTCTAGAACTTTTCTATCCTTAGCTTCAGATTTCTGTTTTTCTCTAGCAACAAAAAATATACATATTGAGAGTTCATTAGTCAAAACTGGCAGTCAATCCTTTAAATTGTTACCTCTTGATAATGAATATCACTTTAACACATGAGCCTAGAAAATTAAATCATCTTGAACTGACAGCCCTTTCAGAATTAATCTGAACCATATGGCAAATGACAGCCACTTAAAAGTGCTGACAACTAAGACAACTCCATACTAAAGGACAGTTTAGTTTCCAGGTTTAGATATATGATAAGAAATACATAAAACAAGGTTTTATTTTAACACTGTTTGCAATAATCATAATGTCACCACTTTTAAAACAAGTAAATATGCTAGTGGTAAGACAAGCATTTTATATACACACAATTATATTAAGGATAAACTACTACCATTTTTAAAATCAGAGTCTCAAAAAGAAGGGCCAGAGATTTACTGATAATCCAGATCACAAGGCTTAAAGTTTCGTACTTCTGACACCTTCTTACATTCCTAGTCACTCAAAGTACCACTAAAATGCAGTTCTTTGTGGCCAAATGGGCCAAACTGGAAACCATAATGCTAAGGGAAATGAGCCAATCCCAAAAGGTTAAATACCACATGTTTGCCTTGATTTAAGATGATATGATGTTATGTATAACATGTTATGTTTTGAATGTTATATGTTGTGTATAAACTAAAATTGAAGTATAGGTGAGGTGGTCACAGAAGGTGGCTGGGAACTCGCATTTACTTTTAACATATTGGTTACTCATTACTATGTCAATTAATTCCATAATGATGTAAATTTTTGCTGATGGTATGTTGGAGCTTTCAATTGACTGGGATGATACTCTGCTGGCTCTGTCTTCAGACCAGAGAGGGTATACCTAAGAAGCCGTTGAACTTGACGGGACAATAAGATACTGGACTCTATGTTTGGTATACGCTTGCAATGGGGAAATCTCAACTGAACTTGAGCTGTGGTTATGCAACAAGGTGGAGGAATCCACCATGGTGGAAGGGTTTGGGGAGGGGTGGGGAGAACCCAAGTATCTATGTAACTGTGTCACATAATACAATGTAATTACTGAAGTTAAATAATAAATAATTAAAAAAAAATTAAAGTATTGGTAACATAAAAAAAAAGTACCACTAAATAAACAAACGAGGGTTATAAAATGGATGCCATCATTCTCTGGCAACAGATCTCAAAAACATCTCAAGATTTACGAATAATGAGTATCTTCTAGACACAAACAAATGTAGCATTAAAAAGGAAAAGCAAGAAAACAAAGAAAGGACTGGAGGTCTAAATAGATTACAGAACCAGGCTGACAAGGTTAATCAATATTTAAAATGAAGGGACAATTACTGGACATGGATTGATTTTTCTTTTTTGTTTTTACATATGTTTAAATTTTATAAAAAATTTTTATGATAAAATTTCATAGACTTGGAGATTTCCCTTACCCCTCCATATTTCTCTCCCTCTACTGGTTTCCCCTATATTATTACAATTGTATAGTCTTTCATAAGCAGCCATAAGTCAATCATTCTGCTGTTTAAGTGTATCCTGACATTGCAGCTGTGGACAATGGCAGTCCAGCATCCAATTGTCAAAATGCACTTAACAGTTTCATTGAGAATCCACTTTGACTTGGAAGTAGAGATACATACTACATTGTAAGGATGTGAGTATGAGGATTGATTTTTTTTTTTTTTGAATTTGTTTTATTTGGGAAGTTAGAGTTGCGAAGAGAGAGAGGGGGAGGGAAACACAAAAAGACAAATCTTCCATCCACTGGTTCACTCTCCAAATAGCCACAACAGCTAGAGCTGGGTTGGTTGGAAGCTGGGAACCTGGAGCTCCTTCTGTGTCTCCCATATGAGTACAGGAGCTCTAGGATTTGAGCCACCTTTCAATACTTGCCCAGGAAACTGAATTGGAAGTGGAGCACCCTGGACATGATCTGGTGCCCTTATGAGATACCAGCATGGCAGCCAGAAGACTAGCATGCCATGCCACACCACACTGATTCATATTTAAAAACAAAACAAAACAAAACATAAAAATTAGTAACACAAACAAGAATTTCGGCCTACCTTACACATTAACCAAAAAATTCATAGAAAGGAATGAAAAGGGGACCTGACAAGATAGCCTAGTGGCTAAATCTTGACTTGCATGAACCAGGATCACGAGTGCCAATTTGTGTGTCTGCTGCTTCACTTGCTATCCAACTCCCTGCTCCCTGCCTGTGGCGTGGGGAAGCAGTCAAGGACGGCCCAAAGTTTTAGGTCCCGACACCCATGTGGGAGATCCAGAAGAGGCTCCTGGCATCAGATTGGCTCAGCTTTGGCATTATGGTCACCTAAGAAGTGAACCAGCAGATGTAAGACCTTTCTCTCTGTAACTCCTCCATTCTGTATATCTGCCTTTCTCACAAAAATATGTGATAAGAAAGAAAGAAAGAAAGAAAGAAGGAAGAGAGGGGAGGAGGGAGGAAGGAAAAAAGGGAGGGAGGGAGGGAAGAGGAGAGGGAGAGGGTGCAAGAGAGGAGGGGAGAAAAGAAGGGAAGGGAAAGGAAGGGAAGATATGAGACGAGACGAGAAAAAAGGAAAGGAAATTTGGAGCACGTGTAAGGCAACAAAAGCCCCAGAAAGCAACACGGACTGTCAGAAGGGTCACCAGCCAGATGCACACCACCAGGTTAGATGAGATATAGTGTGTTGGGGGGGGATCAAGAACTTTCTAGAAGAAAACGATGCCACTATATATGAGTCAGTGAAAAATTTAGTGAGAAAAAAGTGTTCTGAAAAAATAGGATGCTGGACTCTTTGCCATTGCCCATGCCTTCAATGATGAACTTAGAACTGTTTATGAAAAACTATACTATAATAATATAGGGGAACTCAGTGGGGGGAGGGGATCTGGGGAGAAGGTAAGGGAAATCCCAGAGCCTATGGAACTTATCATGATAATAATAACAGTAAATGAAAAAAAAAAGAAGAGATGCAATGAAGAGTTACAGTAGCTTACAAAAACAAATACTTCAGGTAGACTTCTAATAAGTTAACATAGAACTCCACACTGAGATACGCAATTCGTATAGCAGTCAAGAAACTACTTGAGATATAGCTCAGCATCCTCTATCAAAATGGCTGGTTTCAACGTTTGGATTCCCCTTTATGTGCAGCTTCCTACTCACACACATCTGAAAAGCAGAAGGTGATGTCTCAAGTGTTTACATTCCTGACACTCATGTGGCAGAACAGGCCCAAGTTCCAGGCTTCAGTCTAGCCTGGCCCTCGCTGCTACTGACCTTTAGCAAATGAACCAGAGGATAGGAGATCTCTGTCTGCCTCTGTCTCTTTGCTTTTCAAATAAATTAAAATTGGTCAATATTAAAATCTTTTATACGCTGGCATCATGGCATGGTTGATTACATCACTACCTACAATGCTAGCATCCCATATAAGACCTGGGTCAGGCCCCACTGCCAAAATTCCAATCCAGCTCCCTGCTAATGCATCTGGGAAAGCAGCAGAAGATGGCCCAAGTGCTTTTGTCCCTGCCAGCCATGTGAAAGACCTTGAAGAAGCTCCTGATCCTGGATTCAGCCTGGTCCAGTCCTGGCTGATGCGGAGTGAATCAGTGCATGGAAGAGTCTCCCTCTCATGTTCATATTCATTCTCTCCCTCCCTCTCCCTCCCTCTCCCTCTCTCTCTCTCTCTCTCACACACACACACACACACACACACACACACACTCTCTCTCTCTCTCTCTCCCTCTCTAACTTTGTCTTTCAAATAAATATTAAACCTTAAAAAATTACATGCTGCAGTATTCTATTTTCTAAATGCATGATAGTAGCAAAAAAAACACTAAAGAGATGAAGCTAATCTATGAGATCACAAACTAAACAGAAATACAAAGCTATAAAAGAAGTGAAGCTACTGTTTGCTCTCTTCTAGATACACAGCTGCAGGGTGAGGTGGAAAGAAGCTTGCTTCTAGGAACAATAAGAAACACATGTTCCTTGCTCAATGTACAGAAACAGAGCCAGGTTCAATTTTGAAACTAAGAGCCAGGTTCACATTCTGAAACTAACACTGGAAGGAGACTTGCAGCTCAAGAAAGGTTAGTAAAACTTCGGCCCACCTTTCCTTGGAACTAAGGCCTACGTGAATGTCTAGAAGAGCAAAAACTTTTCAGTAAAAACATTCCAATCAGAAACTGAGCCCAAACACCAGGCAACTAATTCACCAAATACAGTACAACAAATCACTTATATCACTGTTGGCTGACAGTCCCAAGCTACCAATAAAAAACCCATTTCAAGGAAATAGTCTTGGGTGAAGATGACAATTTAGTGACAACCATAAAATTTCTAGAAACAAAAAGATATTACACAAGAAGAAACACGAAATGAAGGCAAGAAGAATAATAACAATTTGCAACTCTCCCTCTCCAGACGTGACCACAACAAAATCTATAAACACATGAACAATTTTACAATGGCACTCTCTCACAGAGTAAAGTAATCCTATAGACAAAATACAAATACCACACTGGAGAAAACTAAGCAAATGAAAGGTATTTAAAGACTAAAAAGAAAAACAATGACTAACATCACAAACAATAAAAACAGGAAAAGGTGGGCATAAAAAATCTACTAAAATATTAAAAATTAAAAAATATTGGGCTAGACATTGTGTCATAGTACCAATTCAAGTGCCAGATTCAAGTACCAATTCAAGTGCCAGATGATTCATTTCCAATTTAGCTCCATTCTAACAACCTGGGGAAAGCAGTGAAAGACAACCCAAGTGTTTGCATCCCTGCCACCACAGGGGAGACCAGAATGAAGCTCTTAGCTCCTGGCGTTCAGTTTGCTAAGCCCTGGATTTTGTGGCCAACTGAGGTGTGAACCAGAAGAAGGAAGATCTTTCTCTCTCTGTCTCCACCTCTCTTTCTAATTCTTTCAAATAAATAAGCTTTGAAAAACAGTGCCATTACTCAATTAAAAAGTAACTCAAAAGGTTAAGCTCAAAATGAGATTCCACAATGAAGTTAATTGTTGCTGAGGGTATGTTGGAGCTTTGAATTGATCGGGATGATACTCTGCTGATCTGCCCTCAGACCAGACAGGGTCTCTCCCCAAGAAGCCGAGGAACTTGACTGAACTATAAGATGTTGGACTCTATGTTTAGCTTATGCTTTCAAAGAGGGAATCTCAACAGAACTTGAACTGCAGTTATGCAACAAGGTGGAGAAATCCACCATGGGGGGAGGGTGCAGAGAGGGGTGGGGAGAATCCCAGTACCTATGAAACTGTATCACACAATACAATGTAATCAATGAATAAAAAAAAAGAGAAGAAAAATAATGAAATGAAGCATAGTGATCAGGGATTCATCCAAAACACAGCCTCAAACATTGAAACATAATTGAGATATTGGAAATTCTAACATATGTCTAAAACCTTCCAGAAGTAGTAAAAGTTGGATGAAACATTAACTAACACTCTTTGGAAATAAATGCAAAAGATATTTTATGATTACACATATTGAAAGAATACTCAACTGGGGTCTAATTCTGTCAAGTCAAACCACAGAACTACCTGGAGAGTGCATAATCCATCCGGGAGTGGGAGAGGCCTGAGAGGGAAATAGTGGGCTCCTCCCTCTTGGATTACCACTTCCACGGGAGCGCACGAAAACTAGGACAGGGGTTGGGGTGGCTAGACAGATACCCAACATCTGTGTAGGCTGCATAGTGGAGCTGGTTAGATAGAACAAGCTTTAACACCCATTGACATGTATGAGAGCCAAACGGGGTGTGGGACAGACTGGACTACTACTACACCTACCGGCAAACCAGGGTAGGGGGCAGGCCTGGTGACGGTTATTGTGGGTTGCTCCAGCGAGGCTGCAGCTCCCACTGGTTTATGCGAGGGCCGAGTATGTGCTGGGCAGAACCAGGCTGGACTGCAACACCCATTGGTTCCAGTGGAAGTCAGGGCTGAAAACAGAACCAACCCAGCAACTGCAACCACCAGTTGATCGGGGCGATGGACGGTGCCGGGCCCTGTGCTTGCTAGCACATACAAGAATCTGGTCTGGGAACACCTCAGACAAAGTTTCTTTGAAGATCTCCCCAATCGAAATGCTGGACTCAGAACCCTAACCAAGAAAAGACAGAAGACAGAACAGGTCAATCAACCATCTCAGTTATATGTTTGCAGCGAAATATGGGGCAAACAGAGACTCTATGATGGACTATGTCAATCAGTGGATTCTTCAAAGACCTCATCATGCTTGGAATGGCAAGATTGGCAGCGATTCATAACTGGTGAACCATCAAAACCACTTGAGCAAGAACCTCGGAGCATGCCCTACATCCGGGACCTGGGGAGGGTGGGAAATTGGGTGGGCCTTCTCCCTTAATACCCCCCTTTAAACATGAAGGAAACAATATGGAAATAATAGTCTTGCCCACTTTCCTATAGCCCTTGAACCTTTTTAACCCTAGTTAACTATGTAAAGATTGTCCAAAAAAAAAGACTGTAAATTTCAAAAAAAAAAAAAAATGCTACTGACATTTATAAATAAATAAATAAATAAATAAATACTCGGGCCCGGTGCCATGGCCTAGCGGCTAACGTCCTCGCCTTGAACACACCAGGATCCCATATGGACGCCGGTTCTAATCCTGGCAGCTCCACTTCCCATCCAGCTCTCTGCTTGTGGCCTGGGAAAGCAGTCAAGGATGGCCCAAAGCCTTGGGACCCTGCACCCGTGTGGGAGACATGGGGCAGGTTCCTGGCTCATGGCTTGAGATCAGCGTAGCACCGGCCATTGCAATCACTTGGGGAGTGAATCATCGGACGGAACATCTTCCTCTCTGTCTCTCCTCCTCTCTGTGTATCTGACTTTGTAATAAAGATATATAAATCTTTTAAAAAAAGAAAGAATACTCAACAGAATAAAAAGAAACATTACATCTAACTCATCAATGCATCGTTTACTCAACAAGTATCTACTGATTATGTGATATGACCAACATTGCTCCAGAGAACAAGGACACTGCAGTTAACAGAAAAAAATCAATGACTGTCTTCATTTAATAAGCAATTTAGTAAGCAGATACGGAAATAAAAGAAGGACATGAATGCATTATTTGCCAAAGAGCTACAATAAGGACAATAAGGATGATGAAGAAAGGGATGATGAAGAAAGGGATGCCTAATTTTGGAGAAGACAGAAAGGAAAGTTGTTGCTATTTGACACAGTTTTGGTTAAAAAGGACTCTTGAAGCTAGTATGTGAGTCCAGTTCGTAAGGAAGGAAGTGACAGTCATGCTATGTCAAGGAGTATTCTATGCCATGCGACAAAGATAAAACTAAAGGCACCAAGAAAACAGCATGTGGAAGTCTTCCCTTACCACGGGAATGTATTTCAAGACCTTGAGTGCACACTTAGAACTGCTCTATACATACCATAGCTTCTGTTATACATACATGGCTAAGATAATTTTAATGTATACATTACAGACCAAGAGAGATTAACAATAACTAATAATACAATAGAATACTTGTAAAAATAGATTTTAATAATGGCTAAGTGAATGTAAGGGTAAGTAAGTAAAACTATATAAAGTGAAATTGAGATGGGGGCATTATCATAGCTGGTATACTCAGAAAACAGTAAAAAAATCAATGTTGTTATAGTTTAAGTTGACAAAGGCATGGCCTGTAATGGAAAACAGGACAATTAAGATACATTAATTTAAGACCTTCTAGGCCCTGTGAAATTTGAATTTGAGTTTCAGTAAAAATGGAACAGAAAACAGTTTAGAGTAGAGAGATAACATATTGAAATGAATATTTGAAAAATATCAAAGTAGCTGATGAGTTGACAATAGGCCTTAAGGGTCAAGGGTAAAAGCAAAATGACCAGTCATGAAGCAATCACAGTATCTCAGCTAAAAAATACAGGTACATTGGAGAAGGCAGGTTAAGTGTAGGACTGTTAAGAAGTAACAAGCCTCTAGATGTTTTGGAGATACACGGTTTATATGATTTCTGCATGGACTAAATACAATACATAGAAACAAGAGAAAAGAAGTGTCTCCACGGTTTCTGCCGGGACAGCAGAAGGATGGAGTAGCCAGTATCTTAGGTACAGAAAAAAACATCAGTGAATGCTGTAGAGTTTTGGATCTGGACATGTAAACTTTGTCATGTGTAACCAATATCCAAGAGAAGCACCAATTGCATAAAGAGGTCTGAAACCATTCAAAAGTTAGTGCTAGAGACACAACTTCAAGTCACCTAAATATACTTCATCCATAAGGCGTACAGGATCACCTAGGGAGTGAAGTGATTTTTGATAATGAAGACTAAGGTTTAAATCCTGGAACATTCCAATATTTGTACGTCAGTAAGAGGTGGACAAAACTTTAAATGACAAAGAAGGATAAGCCAATGTCAGGAAAGAATTAAGAGAAAGGCAAATGAGTAACACAGCTCCAGAAGAATAAAATAACCAACCATGCCAAATGCTGCCAGCATGTTAAAAATTAAAACAGAGTATTGACCATTGGATACCACAATATTAATTTAAATTTACATAAGATCTTGACAAGAATTATTTTAGAAGAATGGTGGATGTGAGAGCCTAATTGCAGAATGAATTTAAGATAGAAGGCAGATAAATGATTTAGTAAATACTACCTTTACTACTTTAGTAACATCTGAAGTGGAGCTTTTATTGTGGAAATTTGCTATGCAAAGAACAACGAAATACAGCAGTTCAGCAGCAATAATATCGAATGACATTTCTTTCGATATGACAATATAAAAGATGGAGTTAAAACAGCATGTGTATTTGCCGACAGGAATGACACAGGACAGCAAGAATTACTGATGACATAGAAGTGAAAGTGAATTGCATAGCAACCACATTGACTCAGTGAGCTGTTCACACCCAGGTTTGTTCGGTCTTCGATGTGAGTATAAACAGTTCTTCAAAGGAAAAAGAGAGCACGTATGTTCAATAAACTCAAATACCAGACATGTTGGCAGGTGTGGTTACAGGGAACAGTAAAAGCTTTCTTCTAAGAGTTTCGGGTTCTTTGCTAGGGTAAGAGGTAACAATATCCATCAGCTAAAAGTGAGACTGGGAAGAGTGTAGGGAGTTTAAAAAAGAGGAAGACTGGGGAGAATCAAGATGGCGGAATAGGGTAAGGACACATTTAAGCAGACAGAGAAACATTAACCAGTGTGAAGCAGAGGGGCACATTCCAGGAAACAGGAGAGGACAGGACAACACTAGAGGGATAACTGGAGACTAACAGACACAGGAAAGCAGAGGACACAACGGTGTGGTGCTGCAGTGACCAATACTCCAGTGGCATTCAGCCTGTGGCAATCTGAACTGCACTGGCAGCAGGAACTCCTCCAGCAACAAGGTGGGAAGAGGCATTCACCAGCAGCTCAGGAGGCGAACCCAGATGAAGAACTGCTGGTTCTGCTGGTCTGTTTGATTTGACCAGGAGTAGAGAGACAGCAGCATATCCCAAACAGGCAGTGCAGGAACAGGGTAGATTTCACAGCCCAGTCTGCCCTCTAGAGTCAAATCAAATTTTCTTCCTGTTGTTGATTTTGTATTGTGGCTTTTCATTTAAGGGGATGTATAGTAACTGTGTAATGGAGACTATCATATCCAGATGAGAGGATACAATGTAGTTAATATCTCTACTTCCAGATCAAATATGGAGTCCCAATGAACCTATTAAATTTATCTTGACAACAGGATGCTTGATTCTTTGTCATTGTCCATGTCCGCAATGAATAATATATGACTATTTATGATGAACTATACTATAGTAATAATATAGGGGAACTCAGTTGGGGGGAGAGGATTTGGGGAGAAGGTAAGGGAAATCCCAGGGCCTATGGAACTGTATCATAAAATAATAATAATAATAATAATAACAACAATAATGTAAAAAAGAATAGATGGATATTCATAAAAAAAGGAGAAAGACTTGAATGTTCTAGGATACCTGGATATTATGTGGGCCTAAACACACACACACACACACACACACACACACACACAGTACCTACCAAATAGCAGTAAGAATGATTTGAACTCGGTGCTAATAAATTAATATGAAATCACTGTCATGATTCAGGGCTTGTGTAAGACAGAGGTGAACATGAAATCCAGATACTCCCACGTGCAATACATAAATCATGACTGCTTGGCTAAAAATCCAAACCTCAACTTATTTTCTAACTCTCCCATCCCACAAAATTTTCAGAGCATTATATATTTTGAATACTTATTCAAAACACTTTTTCCTACTTTATTATTTTTCTTATTTTCAAAATATTACACATTAACAACATATTTCATAATTAAAACTCACTTTCTTCACCTACATCTTTCAAACTTGTTTCTTTCACAAATCAATGCTTTTTTATATCTTGTCATTGCTTATCAATGCCATATTTGTTTTAACATTTTCACTGATTAATATATTATTTTGCTAAAAATATAAGCCTTTACCCGTCATTTGCCACTAATATAATCACAAACTACCAGTTGAATTTTTAACTTAAAAGTTTCACAAGAAAGTAGCAAATTTGTTTACGATAGGTATCTCAGGAAGAAAACAAGTACGTTCCAAAGGGCAATGCACACTGGGGTTTATCAAAGACAAAGACTGATTCAGTCAATGTAACACTCAGTCATAAAGTCCTTCCTGGATGTAATGTGGACCTATTTGGAAAGTAATTAATTAATTTATTAATTAATTTGAAAGTCAGAGTTACAGAAATAGGGAGTGAAAAGACAGAAGAAAGGGAGAGGGGGAAAGTGAAAATGAGACAGTGACATAAAGAGAAAGCGAGATCAAGATAGTGTATCAACCAATTTATTTCCCAAATGTCCAAAATAGCCAGGATTAGGACAGGCTAAAGCCAGGAGCTTGGAATTCCATCTGCCTCTCCCAGATAGGTAGCAGAAACAGGTAAAATAACAGGAAGCTAGACTAGAAGTGGAATAGCTGGGATTCCAAACATGCATGTGTGTGCCAAATGATGGCTTAATATGCTGTGGCAAAATGCCCATGCGTCATAAATCTATTGTTAACTTCCCAAGAATTAGGTAATTTACAGAGCTATTGGCTTCCCAATTTACTTTTATGTACGGAGCTTATAATCTCAATTAGTGCCAAAATTAATTCTACTGGCACAAAAAATCAAAAACAAAAATATCACTACAGTTTCTGAATTATCTGGATAGAAGAATAATTTTTTCTGAGTGGATCTATAAATTCAATCACAGTTTAACCAGTGGTTCTAGAAACACCTAACTTAGAAATGCCAAGTCTCAGTGAATTCTAGTCAACAATTCCAAAGTTGGGGATTGGAGTGGGGCAGCCTTTTACACATAATGAGGATATACATATAAAATACATATGTATATGTACACACACACATATATATGTATGTGTGATATATAGATCCATCATTATATATGTGTGTGTGTGTGTCCATCAAAACACATATGCGGAAGCCCATTCCCTACTGATGGTACATGAAGGTAAAAGCACTTGGAGGTCACTACTTCATGAGAACTCTCATGAATGAGATTAGCTCCCGTATGAAAGGAGACACTAGAAAACTCTCCTTCCTCCCTCCCTCTGTCTTTCCCTCTTACGTCATGAGACAATCATTGGCAAAACAATCCTCACAGGACCCTACTTTTGAATTTTCTAGCATTCAGAACTATAACCAAAAAACACTGCTTAAATGAATTGATTTTTTTAAATGTATTTTTGTGCCTGCTTAGAATATCTAGGCTAACACACTCCCATGATTCCAATGCACACAAAGTCTGAGAATTATTGGAATAACAAGAGGTAACATACTTCTCAAAATAATATAAAATTTCTAACATAAGATCATAAATTAAACATAAAAACGTCACATTATATCTTATACTTTAAAAACTTCAAAGTTCATGACTTAGAGTTTTGAACCTGGAAAAATACCCCAAGTCAAAACCTACATGGAGATTTGGCCAGCAGCTCCTCCTGGTGGTATAAGATACCTGATATTTTCATAATACAAAAGCATTCCTATGAGAAAATAATACAATATGAATGCAACGTTTTTATATTTGAAAACAAAAAGAAGGAAGATGATTTTTTCAAGTTTAACACATCACTCCTCTATCTGGTCAATTCAATTAATACATACTTCATTTTCTTTTAATACATTAAAAAAACTTCCTAGAGGAGAAAAAAAGCACTGTCAAGAAGCTGATGATGATCAATGACTGAAACAAACTCCTGTTTAGCTAATTAGAACCACTGATGTGCAATAATGATGTGAGCTAAGAATATTTGCAGACTTCTTTAGGATGAAAAATGAAGTAAAGAGAGGCTGTCAAGTACATACAAGTTTAAAGCTCCAATCACTTTTCCCAAGAGTACTAACCATTTATACATTCAACATTGCTGTACTTAACCACATGAACTACTATGCTAGTTTTTTCCCATTTTTCTAAATACAGAAATATGAGCAATTATTCTAAATTGAGAACACAAAATTTTACTTTATTGCAGATCATGTCATATATTATATTATATGACAGCATCATAATTTCTGGGTGTGAGCCCATTTTTAATGAGATGTCAAAATGAAATATTAGAGTCTAAAAGAAACATTTAACTATAAATGAGGAATTTATAGAGATCTGAATTGAAAAACAAAGAAAATAAAAAACCAAAATATAATGAAGTTGATTTTTCTTGATAACTAGTTAAAACAAAAATAAAGCTATTGGGCTAATATTTCATCTGATTATAGTATCTGTTAAAATATAGATTTTATAAATATTATTGACTTTTACTTGAGACATTTCCAATTTCTAATGAACACTTCAATTCTAAATTAATAAAATAAAAAAGAAAATTTAGGGAAGTGACAATTTATTATAATCATTACTTATTCTTTTATTCAAAAATAATTTTATAACTCTATTTTAAAGATTTTAAATGAATTACTAGAATGCCTATTTATGAATAATTTAGCCATAATAACATTTTTTAAAGGAGCTGGAAGATTACTGAAGAACACACATTACTTCACAATGATAATAACTATTGAGACAAAAAAACACCTGGACACTGAACAAAAATAAATTATTGGTTCTTAAATCATAAAAACTTTAGTATAAAATATTTTAAAAATTCATGTAAACTTAATAAATTTATTTTACTTATATGCAGAACTCAGCCTTGATTATATAATCCAAAATGTACAATTACATTTTGTTTTTAAAGAAATAATATTTACAACTATATCTGAAAGCTAAAATTTGTACTAGAGGAATCATCCTCATCCATTAAAAATTAGTTTTTTCCCCTAATCCAGTCTGTGCAGTCTAGAGTGGAGGTTAAGACTGGGTACAACATCTAAGTCTCAATCTAAATTATAGCATATTCATGAATGCTTTAAGCATAAAATAAACAATAGGATTTAACACCTTTAACTCAACATATAACAAAACAGTATCAGTCTTATTCAACATTATTTCTAAATATACAAAGTTTTAAATATATAACATAACCTTTTCTACTTTACAAGCAGAAATTAAGTACCTATCTTTTTTTTATATTTCTTCTTAACTGCATTTACATATATTTCTGCATTTATTCAAAATTTATTATGTAAACATTCATAAAAATGTTGGAAAATATTGTATATGTCTAATAATTGTGCAAATATTTTAAATCTAGAATCTAACTATCTTTTACGCCGTTCAAAAATATGAGCACTTGAGAACAGACTGTTTTAACATCTGCACATCACCAGGGCCGCCCCTGAGGATTTTTAAATGATGCCTGCCTGTGCTGAATAAAGTGCTAACTTGCACCTCGCATTTCAAACTGTGTCCTGAGCAGCCATCCAGTTGGTACAACACCAGCTGAATTCCCACAGGCCACTGTTCATTCAGGCTTGACTGCAATTATCATGTCAATATTTTGTGCTCCAATATGCAGATATGCACACATGCAAACTGCATAATACTTCCTTCTCCATGGAATGTTGACTTATGCTCACTGTTTTGGGAATTTTTAATGAAATCAGAAATAAGCTTACACCAAAGGAGACAATCACAACTATTCTCGCTTTAGGAATTAAGCTTGCATCCGTATTATCCTCTCCATGTATAGAAACGCTGATTTTTAAATAACAATACTCCACAATAATTCCACAGTACTTTAATTTAAATGTCTTCATAAAAGTTAAGATTATTTTTCAAGCTTCTTGGATGTATTCTGCTCAAATACATTTCTTCTTCTTCTTTTTTTTTTTTTTTTTACTGCATGTTCTCTCACCAAGAACAGTAGAGTGGTTCTAATCATACAGCCTTCTCTGAGTTCCCAAGACCACCCATCCACACCTCTGCCTGGGTATTAACGGCTGTTACAACAGATTTATGTCTTGGTTAGGACTGCCTAACAACACTGCTGCCAGATGGCACAATTCTGGCAGCTACACTTCTGGGGTCTCCAACCAGCTATGCTACTTCCAAAGTTCTAAAATGCAACCCCTGTGCAGGCTGTGTTTGCTATATACACATGGGACAATGTACATCCATAGAGCAGCTGTGCAACCCATGTGTTTAGGAGTGGACTACAGTAAGAGGGAAATTTACGCAGTGGTGAGAGTATATAATATACCCTTTACAGCAAAAGTATGATTAGACATCTAAACTTTAAACATAAATGTATGATAATCTCTCATCTATAAGGTTAATCTTGAAACACAAGTAATTCAAGGATACCCCATGCATAAAAATAAATACATAAATAAACAAAAGTAACAATCATATTGCCTATTTTTCTCTTTTATAACTTCTATTTCCAGAATTAAGTTCTCCTATCCACAGCAAAAAAGAAAAGAAAGGAAGTGATACAGAAGGAAGAAAATAGGAAAAAGAAGAGGAGAGAAATCAGGCATACACAAAAAATTACAAAAATTCTAGTTTAAAGTATGAAATATTAAACAAGAAAGCAAGCTATACCATTAAATTTATAGAAATAGGTAGCAATTATAAATAAAAACAGGAAAAATAAAATATATATGTAATTATATGTTTATACATATAATATATATAAAAACACAAAAAAGTTCACTAAAGAAATTGAACTGAAAGGTATACTTAGTGTCGCACCAAAAAATTTGAAATGCATGCATACTTTTTCATAACCTGTACATTTCATAAACTTTCTGAAGTCCCCTAAATACACGAAAAATGTAAGTATTATTGTTGGTTAAACCCCAATGTCTGCAATTAGATATATATATTTCTTAAGTTTTCAAATTGAAATGCAATAGATAATATTTTAGGATAAGTAAATCACAAATAAAATGCAATATTAAAGAACAATATAACATCAGAAAACAAAGGGATACACCTTCGGAAGACTAGGTAATAGTAACTGTTCTAAGATTCAACTTAAATAAACTGGAAAGTAACCAAAAATGCAACGTGAAATGATGAAAACAATACACTTAGTATGTGCTAAACATTACCATAATCCCTGTATCTGAACTCAGAACAATTCTATCATGCCTGGGTTTGAGTCCCAGCTCAGGCTCATGACTCCAGCTCCCCGCTAGTGTAGACCATGGGAAGCAGTAGATGATGGAGATGTAGACTTTGCTTTGGCTTGGTCTAGGATTGGCTCTTACAGCCATTTGGGTGGTAAACAAGGAAATGGAAGATCTTTCTTTATTTCTCTATCTATCTCTGCCTTTCAAATAGAAAAACAAAACTTAAAAAATAAAATCAGCTTCTTCTTAAATGTTGGAGTTAAGTACTAATTTACAATAAAAGATACTCAAATTTTCTCTATAAATCTTTAAAACTATTAAAGTATTGGAACTTGGGATTTTTCATGCATAAACATGGGGTAATATTCACCTTTGTAGTTTATATTCTCTTCTGTAGGACTTCCTGTAAAGTGAATCTTAGAATCACCTAGGAAACTTAAAATGCAGATAATCTCAATCACTTTTCTTAAAAAAAGATTTATTTAGTTTTATTGAAAATGTAGATCATATTTGCAGAGAAGAAGATTCATTCCCCAAATGGCCACAATGGCCAGAGCTGAGGCAATCCACAGGCAGGGGCCAGGATCTTCTTCTGGGTTTCCGACGTGGGTGCAAGGGCCCAAGGCTTCGGGCCATTGTCACTGCTTTCCCAGGCCTTATGCAGGGAGCTGGAAGGGAAGTGGTGCAGCTGGGATATAAACTAGAGCCCATGTGGGTCTCGGAGCTTGCAAGGTGAGGATTTAGCCATCGAGTCATCGTGCCAAACCCTTGAATCATTTTCTAATAACTCAATCACTTTCTAAATGTTGATAAGTTATAATCTTACAGACGTCATGAGCAACTCATGCTCAAGAATACCTGAAACGAATTCACAGTTCAGTGAAGGAAACATCCACAAAAACAAATTATCTTTTCTGTAAGTCTTCAATTTAAAAATTAAATATCTCATTCCTCATCTATCCTGCCAAAGTCCTGATGAGAGAACTTTGAAAGCATCATTTTAATTTTTGAGTGCCTCTTACTGGATAACTTTTGAAGTAAATATTTTGAGTACATATTTTACCATCCTTCTAAAAACCACTTTTAAAACTTCTGTTAAAGTTGTTGGCATAGTGGTTCAACAGGCTAGTCATCCACCTGCAAGCACCAGCATCCATGATGAGTGCCGATTCATGTCCAGCTGTTCCACTTTCATTCCAGCTCCCTGATTTTGACCCAGGATGGCAGTGGAGACAGAACAAGTTCCTGAGACTCTATACCTGCATGGGATACCTAGAAAAGCCTCCTGGTTCCTGGTTTCGGCTGGTTCAACTCAGCGTTGTAATTATTTGGACAGTGGAAAGTTTAGGGAAACCACAGAACTAACTAAGGATTTAAACTCATATATATATAAAACTTCCGAGTTTAACGCCAGGCTATCATTACCTACTTCAAAAAAAAATAGATCTTTTACATAAATCTCCTAAAATTCTAGTTTAACAAAAAATACATGATTCTCATATATAACAGATAAAATATTACCCATAGAGGGTAAAAAAAGCACTGTTTCAGTTGAACAAAGTGCTAAAACAGAAAATAAATGCAGGTAAGAGAACTTTATTAAAAAAGAGAGTTCAGGGAAGGCCTCTCTTAGTCATTGATTTTTTTTTTTTTTTCCAGCAGAACCAGGACCAAGAAAACTACTACAATTCTCCCTTCCCTCATTTCCTCTATCTGAAGCAATGTGCAGAGTGCTAAATGCATGTTAGACATTCAGTTAACTTAGTTTAATGCATTTATTAAATACTTTCAGGTATACAAATTATGCATTCTATCTAAGTTTGAACTCAAAACTTCCTAAAACATACAGAGATTCTAAGAAAATTCAAGATAGTCAAACCATATAGTTACTAAATGCTTTGGTATTTTTTGGTGATAGGAAAAGTATAGCAAAAAGAACAAGTGTTTATGCTAAAAAAAAAAAACAGACCACATAGTGTCATCTCACTATATCAAATATCTTTCATTTACAGTAATATTATGAATTAAATGTGACTGTGCACATTCCTCAAATCACTGGTATGACTAGGAAAGTGTGGTAAACTGCAAGTAATTCAACAGTAACTTCCAAGCTCTTAAATTCATCATGAAGCATGTCCTAGTTTTGTGAATTCATCAGAAGTTAAGTGGAATAAAATACTAATAAGCAGCATGCTATTTTCTCTCTTAAAATTCAAAGTATACTCTGGAGCTTCTTTTCCCTGACTCTACCTCCGACTCAAATGTCTTAATAGGCCTAGGATCTTGCAATGAGTTTAGATCCCACACGCCTTCTTTTGTCCTTGACAAGCACTTTCTGTGCTATTACTCAGGTAAAAGCTCACTCTTCCCTTAGGCAGTGGTTCAAAACACGGGCTCTGGCACCATACGGTCAAATTTCAGATGCTGACTACACCATTCATTGGTTCTGTGAACTTAGGCAAATTACTTAATCCTTCCATGTCTCAGTTCCAGCCTATTTAAAACAAAAATAATAATAGGATTGACCTCACAGGACTACTGTAAGAATTGGGGGCAGAACTGACCAGGGAGCTGCATCCACAGGTAATTGTGTTGGTTGGCTGGTTGCTGCAGGTGACAAACTGAACCTGACCATACACTGGTTGGTGCACACAGGAGTCAAGTCTGAGGCCACCCCAGGTGAAGTGGGGGATCCTCCAACTAAATGGCTGGATCAAACCTTGGTCACAGAGAAAAATCATAAGATAAAATGTCCATTCCTGGAGTGCATGCATCAAGACTAAGCCTTAGTTGCAGATGCCTATGCAGTGGTCAGTTTTCCCAGACGCATACAGTGGCCATGACAGCCAGCAGAGGACACTGAGTGCCTTGTCACAGGATGAAAAGCAGAACAGGGTGGATCACTCTCATGGCTAAGCTTTGTAACATATTCCTGGATCTGTGGATTAACTAAGGTGGACTTGGCAGCCTATTGGCTTTCAAAGATCTTCTCAACCCTGGAGCAATGAAACCAACAACTTCTCAGAACTATGAACTGCTCAAATAAAACCTTTGGAACACTCTTTCCACATCAGGCTCTTTGAGGTGTCATCAAAAGCCTGTCCATCCATCCCCGGATGCCAGTGCTGTTTGACAACAAAGAGTGGCCCTTTCCCTCCCTGAGGAGGAGAAAGACAGAAAAAACAAATTGAAACATTTGTCCCACCTATCTACCTCTATACCTCCACTTTCCCCACCCTCAGTGGAGATCCACATGGGAATCCATCCTTCTCAACTACGTAAGCAATATTAAAAATAAAAATTTTTAAACTGCCTATATTTTTAGTGCCTTCTCCATTATTAGGACATAAATACTTAATCAATGAAACTATTAGGTTTTTTTTCTTAGCTTTGAGGTACATGAAAAAATTACTGAGATACTAAAGGCATTATAAACGGAGAACATTTGGGAATCCCTGAGTTAATCTATAATGAAAGTAACTCCATCATTTAATGACTAAGAATTACAATGTGTGAATAATTATTAATTGCAACATTTACAGTAATAGAGATCTTTACTAAAAAGTCTCTCAACTCCCTGGTTGTTCTTAATTGCTATAATTATGACTCCATTTTCACCCAAGTTTAATCTCTTATTATACTGTACTCAGCATTTCACTAAGTCCATACCTTCCTCTTCAAGTCTAAAACTGAAAAGGCGTAAGAATATAATAACTCAGGTGCTGAAATAGTAACTCACATATTGCTACAATCGGAAATGTTTTGGCATGAATTTTAACCTATAAAAATTCCAGGTATAAACATCATTACCTGTACCAATCAACTTCATTGTGAAAGGGTTACTTGAAATTCTGAAAGTAACAACAACAAATACCATCGAATTTTTTATATCCGGTGCTGTAATGAAAATTAGCACTAGCCATGTGAATAAAAACAGAACTGACAAGATAAAAAAAAAACTCCCTTTTAGGCATAATATTCAGTTACCATCTGTTCACAATACATTTATATATTAAATTACCTGAGGGGCAGGTGTCTGGTGCAGTAGTGAAGATGCCACTTATGCTGATTGCTTGGATCTGAATGCTAGATCTGCTCCCAATTCCAATACCAGCTTCTTGCTATGTGTACTTGGGAGGCAATAGGTGATGCTGGCTCAAGTACTTGAGTACCTGCCATCCATGTGGGAGATCTGGATTGAGTTCTGACTCTTGGCTTCAGCCTAATCCGACCAGCGGTGTTGCAGGCTTTAGAAAATGAACCAGTAGATGAGAGAGAGAAAGAGAGAGAGAGAGAAAGAGAGAGAGAGAGAAAGAGAGAGAGAGAGAGAATATCTTTCTGTTTCAAATAAATAATAATCCGAAGACAACTGTTCTGCTGAATGCATATGATCTTAAGTTAACTTTCCAGCCAGGGAAAAGAGGAGCAAAGAAGAAACAGTAGACTGAACAATTCCTAGAAGTCAGAGAAGACTGAAAACAGTTCATGTCCATTATTTGGATTGGAAAGAACTTACAATACTTAGGACCTGGAGTCCTTAAAAGAGTCATGCATTAATAATGAAATTAAATTCAATCTAGACTGGAAGAAAGGCTGACCCAGCAAAGCTTAAAACTAAGTTCCAAAAAGATCAAACTGATTCATCAGAAGCTTAACTGCATGCAAAAATACACTGTAACTTCCCTTAATATAATTCAATAAAAAGCAACAAACAATGTCCAATAATTCAAAATTATCAGCCATGTGAATTAGAAGCAGAATCCATACTCTGGAAAAAAAATAATAATTCAGACAATGTAACTAGGAAATTCAAGGACCCTTAAGCAGCTTTTATAAATTAAAAATATATTTAAGAATTTGAATGAGAACATTAACAATAAAGAGAAAGTGAAGTTAAAAAAAGACAAATGGAACTTTTACATGTGAAATGAGTAGCATGTGAATGAAAAATATACTATATAGAATCAATGGCAGGTTAAGTGGTGTGGCAGAATGTATCAGAAATCTTGAAACCACTACGACAGAAATTCAAAACACAACTAAAGTGTTCGGTAAAAAAAAATAAAGAATCTTAACACTTATCGAGATTATGAGTAATTCTCATGAGTGAAAGTTACTCAAAAAGAATGCTAAAACAAGACTGTGGTCTATTCTACAGACCCTTTCAATATAGCAGCCATATTTTTTTACATCATGTTTGCTATAACATCAATAGGTCTTCTCAGGGTACAACTGGACTAATCTTTAGAATTATGCTTATATACATGATAATAAATTTAAACTTTTGATAATTTTCTCCATGCATTTTTTTCTGGTGACAAAAACTGAAATACCTATAACTCATTTTAAAGAATATACCAAGCAAAGCAATAAATGCTGGCAAGGATATGGGAAAAAGGTACCCTAATCCACTGTTGGTGGTTTGTATACTGTTACAACTATTACGGCAGATAGCATGGAGATTCTTCAGATAGCTGAAAACGGACCTTCATATGATCCAGCCATCTCACTCCTAGGAATTCATCCAAATTAAAATCAAAACAGCATATGAGACAACTGTCTGTATCCCCATGTTTATTGCAGCTCAATTCATAGTAACTAAGACATGGAATCAACCCAGATGCACACAAACTGATGACTGAATAAAAAATATACAGTATATGTATTCACTGTGGAATACTACTCAATCATAAAAAATAATAATAAAATCTTATATTCTCCAAATAAATTGATGCAGTTAGGCTTAGTGGAATAAGCAAGTTCCAAAAAGACAAATACCACATTTTTCCTGATCTTTCGTAACTAACACTCAGAGTAGAAAAATATGTAAACCACATGAGATTGACATCTCACATTCGATTATTGTTTACAGCCTCTATTCATACTCTTAAGATTTTTTTTTAAATCCTGCATGTTATGTGTTAATGTTGTCATTAATGCTTTCTTAAGCCTGAGACTGCAAAGTGAAATGAAAATACACCATTGTAACAATTAGGATTAAAAGAGAAATAAGGAAAGGAGGAAGGTGTGTGGAGCCTCAGAATGGAAATGCAGAGCAGGTTAGCACATATCTCTACAATCTCAAATTTGTACAGTGAAATAAGTGCAATGTGTTCAATTTATGTAAGTGTGAAAAAGAAAAAAATATATACCAAGACCTTTATTTAAAGTTGGTACTACACTTTGGTGAGTATAATTCTTTTTGTGTCCTTTATAACCAAAGTTCAAGCAGGAAAAATGTGGTCTGGAAAACAATGCAAATGAAACCACAACTTTAAATAGAAAACATGAATACCTTTTAATAATTCTTTACACATTTTTGCATATGGAAACTATCCATAACAAAAACCATGCAAAGCTAGAGAGGATGTCATGAAATTAGCATTCTGATACACCATGCTAGCTAACTACTTACTATAAACGCTCCTTTAGAGTTTCAATCCTTGACCCAAGATTTCTAATTTTTAGGTTGAAGTATATTCATATCAGTATTTTTAGCACTATAAAATTGGCAAAGATATATAACTATAAATAAATATTAAAGTACAAATTAACATTTTAAAATTAACTATGTTAAGTTTGATGATTTTTAAAGAACAAAATTTTTAAAATTCCTTTGTGTACACATACAAAAAATACTGGTGAATAACATGTCAGCTATTACAAAGGTTTCACTAGGTAATAGGTCCACAAGCGATCATTTTCTCTAATGAGCCCTACTTTTTCTTACCTTTGAAACAAGAGAATATTAGGTTGGACAGTAACTACTATGAGATCTATTAGGTAGAACGAATACCAGCAGTCACTTAAACTCAAGAGTGTCTAAGAATTATAAAAGAGTTTAATATATTCAAGCTATATCCTATTAAAAAACAGAAAGCAGGTAACACAGCTACTGCTCTTATAGATTTGTCAGTAAATTCCCAAAATTAACTTTAGTAACAAATCCAAAATTCTAGTAGGTAATCAATTTTATATCTATATGCTTTCCACTTTATGACATGATTTTTCTGATATGCGTACAATACAGGGGGTCAGAAATCATGCAATTGGTCAAGGTAAAATACTGCATTAATAACAACACAGTTCAAGGCTAACATTAAGGTGCGATGGGTTAAGAGGCTACCTGTGATGCCTGCATCCCATAGGAGCACCAGTTCATGTCTAATCCTGCTCCCTGTATGATGCACCTAAGAAAGCAGGAACAGATTGCCCAGATCCTTGCGCCCCTGCCATCCACAGGGGAGAGCTGGATGGAGTCCCTGGCTTCAGCCTGGCCTAGACTACTTCTTGCGATAATCTAAGAAATAAACCAAAAGATGGAGGTCTGTCTATTCTTCTCTCTGTGTAACTGTTTTACAAATAAGTATTTTTTTAAAAAAGAAAGTATTAGGATCAGATGCTGCAGAAAAGTGGTAATATTTATATATTACACATGTATAAAAGAAAACCCATAATTGCTTCTTGGCCTTTTGGCCAAGATCAAGTGTAGAAAACCCGTAACTAACCATCTTTAATTAAATTGTATTTTCAAATATTTCAGAAAGTATCTTAATAAGCTAGTGTATACCTAATGTACCTTATAAAATTATAATACTCAAATATAACCATGATTAATAGATAATGAATGCTGTAATTCATGAATCACAAGAAAAAGACAAAGAAGTCAACAATGATAGTTCTGAACTCAGTAAGTGAACAACAACTACTACATTATATTGGCAAAAGTGGCCCAGAATAATTTCTGCCCTAAATCAAACAGATATTCAGTAAATATTTTTGAACAGCATATTGCAAATTTCAGAGTTAATAAATGTACCCAGTCAAGAAAACCAAAATGAATTCCACCATATGCTATCAACACTTCCCAATATCTACAAACAGATACCCTATTTTGTTGCAGTGAGAGTCTCTTGACAGAAAAATCACCTCATTTCTAAAGAAATGAACTCAGGGCAACTTTCTAGAGAAGCTCTGAGCAAACATTATTAGGAATGGTACGCCATAGACTCCTCAAAGATCATTTTTCTCCAGGAGTTCAATGTCTTCTTAGTGAAGCTAGCCTTAACAGAAGGTGGAAAACACTGCTTGAAAAATAATAGAGCGCATGGCACGATAGCCTAGGCTAAACGTTCATTTTGCATGCACTGGGATCCCATATGAGCACCAGTTAGTGTCTCTGCTGCTCCACTTCCTATCCAACTCCCTGCTTGTGGTCTGGGAAAGCAGTCAAGGATGGTCAAAAGCTTTGGGACCCTGCACCCACAAGGAAGACCCCCGGAAGAAGCTCCTGGCTCCTGGCTTTGCATCGGCTTAGCTCTAGATGTTGTGGCCACTTGGGAAGTGAACCAGCAGGTGGTAGATTTTTTTTTTTTTTGGTCTCTCCTCCTCACTGTATCTGACTTTGCAATAAAAATAAATAACTCTTAAAAGGCAGAGGGGATGGTGCCCCAGCGTGATAGACTCACAGCTAAAGTCCTCGCCTTGAACACACCAGGATCCCATATGGGCACCAGTAATAATCCCAGCAGTCCTGCTTCTGATCCTGTGGCCTGAGAAAGCAGTGGAGGACACTACAAAGCCCTGAGACCCTGCACCCACGTGGGAAACCTGGAACAGGTTCTGGGCTCCTGGCTTTGAATTGGCTCAGCTCCAGCCATTGGGGCTGCTTGGGGAATGAACCATCCAATGGAAGATCTTCCCCTCTGTCTCTCCTCTCTGTATATCTGCCTTTCCAATACAAATAAATAAATCTTAAATAAATAAATAATCTTTAAAAATTTATACAAATAGGGTCCAAGGTGAAAGTAATTATCCTTAAAGCAGTTCCACTTATTCTGAGAACTGAAGAAACAATTTCAAACAGCAAAGAGATGAAAGAAAAACTGTTGTGGCGGCGTGAGACAAGAGAGGTATTGAGAAGATTGTACCTGGGGCTTCTTATCTCCCTCAAATGTTTGATCTCTAAGGAACCTTACTGTTTGGAGGAAACCTTAGATTAGATTGCGTACATCATCTACATCTGAAGCAAATACCCCAAATCACGGGATAATAAAAAGGAAAAATAAACTGAAAAAAAATACTCAGCACATAATTAAAAGCAATTTCCATGAGATGATCTGAGGCAGTAGATAATTAAAAGGAAGGGCCATTTACCAAAGCAAATAACATATACAATATACCCCAGAAACATTGATGTGACAACATGCTAGTTAGTAGTTTATTATCTTGTTTATTTTTAAAATATTTTACTTATTTTTATTTGAAAGATTTGCATAAAGAAGGAGAGACAGGGAAAGAACTTCCATCCACTGATTCACTCCTCAAATGGCCCCAATGCCCAGAGCTTAGCCTCTGAAGTTCGGACCCAGGAGCTTCTTCCAGGTTTCCCACAAGGCTGCAGGGACCCAAAAACTCTGGACATCCTCCACTACTTTCCTAGGACATAAGTGGAAGACACCAGCAGGTCCCATATGGGATGCCAGCACTTAAAGGTGGGGCATTAGCCTACTGAGTCATGGTGCCAGCCCCAGGAGTTTATTTCTTTTGAAGAAACCCTTTTAAAGGTAAAAAAAAAAAAAATCAGGCTTACTTTACAGCCATCCAGTTTCTAACACAATAGTAAAACAAGTACCAGAAGTTATCTAACATTTCATTTCTCTTTGACTTCCTTATGCCCCAGGCATACTAATCAATGCAAAAAAAAAAAAAATATTTGATACCCTCCCTGGAAAACTGGAGTACACATATCATCTAGGAATATAAATGGTAAACATGATTCAACTTGCTGTCTGAAGACAGGTTTCAACAGACCAGCATTTGTAATCTTTTACTTAAACCCAACAAAGGAACTTTAGACTAGAACATTTTATTTGGACTCCAACATTATGTAAACTTAATGTTATTTGGCCAGAATTTCCATAAACTGTCATTTGTAACCTGAGGATACAAGCATTCTATGTTCGCCTTTAATAGTATTTTTGTTTATATTTTATTCAAACTGACAACTCTTTTAAAAATAATTAATTACATTTATTTTACTATTTTCAATGATTGTTCAAGAGATCTACCAAATTTTAGACACAGACATGTTTATTTTTAGGAGCTTTAATTTTATTAGCATTATTGTTGTATATAACTATTGTTATTTAAATTTATTGATCTTTCATTGATGAGTGTTGGTTGGAATTCTGATAAAATGGGCGAAGTGAACCCCCAAAAAAGCCATCGAAAAATGGCAACAGCATTTGTGGCTATGATCTTGGTAATAATACTGCACTTTTCACCTAATGCACACTTCTAAAAGGAAAGTTATATGTCTATACACATTTATAAGAGAAAGATGATATGATTTCATCTTATGATATTTCTTCCATATATCAGTTTTCACTCTTTGGATGAAACTTATCATGTATGAAATCAAATTTTGAAATCAACAGTTATCATAAGCATTACATTGTAAAATAACACTGCTTCTGTATTTTGACTATTAAAACATTCTAAATTTATTGAAGTAATATTATAAAATGTGATACATATTATAATATATATTAAATTGATATAACACGAAAATTCAAATTATATGACTACAAGTATTTTGTAATAAATTACATCCAAGTTTCTGAACACTTTTGTTACTAAAAATTCAAACATATTTTAAAGATATGTATTATAGAATCTCTATCAAAAACTACTTTAAAATTAATGTTCATAGAAATGCACTTAAATCTAAGTGTAAGATGAGCATTTGTGCTCATTTGCTGGTATGGCATGACCTCAATGTGAAACTATAAAAAGTTTACTATGTTTCCACTCCAACCAGAAATTACTTACTTCATATTTGACTGGTTCTTAATCACAAAATCAGATACTAGCTTTCATAGTTAGGTACATTTCTTATCCGGTGAATATAACCATATCTGAATATTAAAGGAAAATATAAATAATATTATCTTTGCTATGCAAATCAGGAATGCCTTAGGGATACAAAAAGGCCTCCAGGTATTTTCAAACAAGTGCATGCAGAAGTGTATTTCATGTTCAGTTCACTCCCTAACTACTTTAAATACTATTGATCTCAGCATTGTTTATATATAATATCTAGTTCATTTTCCTTTGAAACATTTATTTTTGATGATAACATGAAAATTAACCAAAGGCATTGAAAGAATAGGTAAGCCTTTATCAATATTACTGAATAGCCAAAGACTATTGTTATGGTCTCCTGTGACCACTGTAAAGTTACCATAATTGCATTTTTATTACTTGAGATTCTGTTTAAACATTATATGCCTTCTCTTACAATTTTTTAAAATAAGAATTTACTAATGTTAAAAGAAAATCTCAAAGATCTTTATATACAGGAAAACACTATAATCCCACTCAATAATTTTTGTGGTAATTCTTTTCTTCCAGACTTGTATTCTCCTTAAGACCATTATAAAAAATAAGTTTATTAAAATAATTCAGATTATTCTGTGATATCTTCAGACAGCAAAGTACATACATTCCATTCATGAGAAAAGTATGGCTTAAATTTGCAGATGATTTCTAAATGTATTGGCTTGTGTACTAATTACAAATTTATCCCTCCCAAAAAATTAATAAATGATAATTCCTAGTGACAAAACGTCAAAGTCTACATGCAAATGTTAGGATCAATAGTAAATATAGACTGGGAGTAGAGAATTACAATTGCACATTTAGAGATGCAGATAAGACTCTTTGCAGATATTGACCCTCCAGGAGCAACAGATGACCTATTTCAGTTGGCTTCATCTGTCACTGGACCAATTCATGGAGATCAGAACCTATCTCCCATTAGGATCGTCCCAGCAGAATCCAAAAGGCTACTGGGGTGACATCAATACTATGGGTGCCAGTATGAATCCTTGCTGCTCCACTTCCAACCCACCTCCCTTTTTTGCACAAGTGCTTGGGTCCTTGACACCCATGTGGGAAATCCAGAAGTAGCTCTTGGCTTCACACCTCCCAGCTCCCAGTTACAGTGATTGCAGCCATTTGATTACAAAGGAGGAAAGATCTCCTTTTTGATCTTTCTCTAACTGCTGTTCAAACAAACAAGTAAATCTCCCAGAAAAATAAATAAAATTACAGGTAATAATATTGTATTTTAAAAATAAGATTAACCTAACATTGTAGTGTGGCATATTTTAGATAACTATAATAATTTATGAATAAATAACATAAAAGCTCATGTTTGTGACATTCAAAAATACAAGAGGGGATAAAAGTAGCAATTTCATTTTGTAGGTACTCTAAATTAAGCTGCCATTAGCTTAAAATAGACACTGTAAGTTTAAGCATCTATCATCACGTAACCACAAAGAAAAAATATAGTAGGTACAAAAGATATTTTAAAAAATAAATATATTGGAACAAGCCATTGCAGAAAGTCACCATATTACACAAAAAGAAGAGGAGGAAAAAGAAATGAGTTACAATATAGTCAGAAAACAGTGAACAGAAATGGAAACCATAAGTCCTGTCAATGGGTACCTCAAATGCAAATGAATTAAATTCTCAAGCAAAAGACACAGAAAGTTTAAAAAAATACAAGTTTATGCTGCCACTGACACTTATGGAAGGAAGCTTTAAGGCCTCAAGCAAGCTGAAAGTGAAGGAGTCCACACAAATGAACATCATTTATATAGTTATAGACAAAACAAGATTTAAGTAAAAAGAAAAAAAAATGTCAACACGCATTTAGCACAGCAATCAAAAATCCTGGTTTCTGGTTTTGAGTCCCAACTCTTCTCTCAACTCTAGTCATTTGCTAATGTGTATCCTGGGAGAGAGCAGGTAATGGCTCAAAATCTTGGGTCGCTGCCATCCATGTGGGAGATCCTGACTGACCTCCAGGGTCTTGGCCCACACTAGCTGGAGCCAGCTATTTCATGCATTTGGGAAGTGAACCACAGAATAGAAAATCTCCATCTTTGTGCCTTTGAACTAAACTAAACAAATAATAAAATTTTAATTTAAAAATTCTATCAAAAACAAGCAAATCTCTTTATATGAGAATATAGGGATCAACTCAGTTATGGGATATAGTAATTGTAAAATTATGCATTCACCATTGGACCATCCGCATATATAAAGCAAACACTAACAGATCCTAAGGAAGAAACAGACAGCAATAAAATCATAACAGCAAACTTCAATACTTCACTTTCAACGAAAGATTAATCAACCATACAGAAAATCAATAAGGAAATGCAGGATATAAAATATACCTTACACCAAATGGTTCTGACCAAGATGTATAGAACATTCCACCCAACAACAAAGTACATCCTCTCAGGTACACACAGAGCATTCTCCAGGATGGACCATACATGAAGTCACAAAACAGTATCAACATATTTAAGAAAATTAAAATCAAATAAGAAATTAGAACAACAACAATAAAAGCATGCTGCATGACTGAAATGTTAAACCACCAAAACCTGTAAGAAGGAAAAAGCAGTTCAGAGCAGGAAACTTACAATAAACATCTAGAGTAAGGAAAAAACAAATAGGGACTGCAAATAAACCAGATAATACTTCAAAGAACTAGAAAAAGACCAGTTGAGTCCATGGCTGGTAGAAGGAAAAACATAGATCACAGCATAAATTAAAAAGGAGTAGGAGGAGAGAAAAAAGAAAAACAGCAGGAAAAAAAGAATAAAAATTGATGTTGGTTTCATGAGGATAACACTGGCAAAACATGAGCTAGACTAGTAAATGAAAAGATAATGCAAATAAGTTAAAAATGAAAGAGGCGATAATACAACGAATTACACATAAATTCAAAGGATATCAGCAACTTACTGTGAAAAATTCTACTATGCTAATATATTGGATAACATAAAGGAAAAGGATAAATTCCTAAATGTATATAACCTACCAAGACAGACTGAATCACAAAGACATACAAATTCTGAATAACCAATAGCTGGATATTAAATCAATAATCAAAAATCTCACAAAAAAGTAAACTCAAGAAAAACAGTTTATCTGATGAATTTTATTATTTATGGAATAAATATAACTAATCATCTCAAACTGTTTCACAAAAATTGAGTAGAAAACATTTCTGAACTCATTTGTTGACACTGGCATTACCTTTCTAACAAAGCCACACACAGAACAAGAAAAGAAAATCACAACTCATTATCTTGTATGAACATACTGCATTCAATAGCACATTAAAGGGATCATACACCATTAGCGCACAGGATTTATTGAGAAGAAAGGTAGATTAACTTACACAGATCAATAATCACATTCACAAAAGAATGAATAAAAATTATATGACAAATTCAGAAAAAATGACAAAATTCAGCATCCTTTCATGATTAAAAAAAACTCAAATAATGAGCATAAGGAAATGTACCTCAACAGTGTGAAGCCCACACATTACAAACCCACATGTCAACAGTAAAAAGCTCTTCCTCTAAGATCAAGAAAAACATGAGCATACCAACTCTTCCACTTGTATTCCATGTTACTGAAGTCAAGTCAGAACAATTCAGCAACAACAAGGAACCAGGGCCCCTCAAATTATGAAAGGAAGATGTAAAACTGTCTCTGTTTACAGATGACATGATCATCCACGAAACTAAACATCTCCATCAAGAAAGTCGTAATAAATAAATTCAGTTAAGTTTCAGGACATATACATAAAATTTCTTTACACTAACAACATACTCTAAGAATTTAAAGGAACAATTCCAGGCTGGTACTATGGCAAAGCAAGTAAAACCACCACATGCAATTTTGACATAATGTGCGGGTGCCGGTTGCTACGGCAGTTACTCCCCTTCCCATCCAGCTCCCTGCTAACGTGCCTGGCAGAAGCAATGGAAGATGCATAAGTCATTGGCCTGTGGTACCTGGCTTCAACCTGGCAAGTGCTAGGCACTGGGCAGTGAGCCAGCAGACGGAAGATTTTCTCTTTCTCTCTTCCTCCCTCTTTCCTTTCCTGCCTCCCTTTTTGCCTATTTCTGTAACTCCTTCAAACAAATAGATGTTTTAAAGACAAAGAAAACAATTCCGTTTACAAAAGTATTTAATCTCAAAACTAATAAATTTAAATGGTAAAGTATATTAACTAAAATCCATAAAATACTGCTGAAAGAAATTTAAAAAGCAAGTAACTGGAAAGATATTTATGTTCATAATTGGAAGACTGATTATTGCTAAAAAGTCTACATTATCCGAAGAGATCTATAGGTACAATGCAATCCCCATGAAAATACCAATGGAAATATCTTTTTTCACAGAACTGGAAAAAATAACCATAAAATCCATATGTAACCAAAAAAGTCCCTTCATATATAAAGGTGAAATTGAACAAGAAGAACAAAATCATAACTTCTGATTTTCAGATAACAAAGCTATAGTTATCAACCTTCAAGTTACAGCCATGAATCAATGGAATGGAATGGAACACCAGGAAATAAAGCCACTGCCAGCTAGTTTTCCAGATACCAGAACACAGAGCGTGGGAAGCGCAGTCTCTTCAGTAAATGGTGTTGTGACAACTAGATATGCACATGAAGAAAAATCAACTTGAACACTTAAACCATCCACAAAAATCAACTCAAATGCATTGAAAAGTTAGCTATAAGACTTGAAAATACAATTTTTTTAGGAGGAAACACAGGGGGAAAGCTACTAGATGCTAATGTTGATAATAGAGTTTCTTTTAATATTTCATTTCAAGTCATATACCAAAGCCAGAGCCAAATTCAACAACTCAAGAGTTGCCGGAATTATCTGAAGCAATAAAATAAGGAGTCTACATATTTACAAGGCTGTCACAATGTTCCGTAAGTTTTTGGGTTACTTAAGGTTCTAAATCTATTTAAAAGGTGAAAAATAGATGTCAGAGTAAGACTGTAAACAAACTTTGCATAAATTTCTGTCCCCTAAATTTGCTGCTGATGTGATCTCACTAAAACTGATATTAATCCACAGAACTGACTATCAGCAGTGGGTTACTTCCAGTAAGAATTCTAATTTAAGAGAGTCAAGTTTCACATAAAGAAACCAAAACAAGAAAAGTTTATTTTTCAAAAATGACTCTTAAATTATTAGTAAATAATCATTTGTGGTTAATAAATTGTTACATAGAATATTTATTCAACAAGTAATTCAAGACTTTTCAAAATACTAAATGGCCTAAAACTGGCTATGCTAACTTATACACAACATTCAAAGTAATGGAAGATAACGTACAACATGAAGGCTCACATATTTTTTTATGTAATTCTTACTGTTATCCAAGTTACAGATGCTACATTTTCAACTTAGCAATTGTAAGTCTCTCTTCCTCTTGGAAGCATTAACAGCACCTAAAAGAACAACCTCTTAACAGGAGGTCATGTGCGTGGAGCAGGGGAGCACTCCAGAGTGGAGCAGGTGGTAAGGAGGAAGCTTGGATCCCAACCATGAAGACTCCCAGACCTTCACCACAAACTATTAATACGAGCAACAAGGACTATATCCCAACTGCCAAGGAGGCCACAGGGAATTGGATGCCCTCAGAGGCCGAGTGCTCTGAGGTCACCCACCCCCAACCGGAGCTTCCACAGGGGATGGAAGAAGTCCAAACACTACCGCACAGAAACCAACGTCATCGGAAAGACAACCAGAAGCCCTGAGTGGTCTGCAGAAACAGAAGAACAATAAACGTCCTTCGGGACCAGGGAGGAGAGCTTTCTCTGGTCCGAGCCTGGCTCCACCTCTGGACCCCCCCTCCCTCGCAATGACCATCGGGATCGCTTCGAAAACCCGTCACAGCAAACAAACAATCATACAAACCAAAAAAAAAAAAAAAAACAAAACCTAAAATAAATAAACAACAGAAAGTAGAACTTGAAATCTGACAGGAAAGAGCTGGCATGGATTGGCTCATGCCTCGCTGGGTGGGTCACAAAGATTAGTTACTCCTCACCATGGTGTTGAGGATTTTCCTGCACACCACCCCCCCCAAAAAAAAAATGTTCTGCACCTAAAATGTTGACATATATCTTGTTAGAGTTACAAGCCAGTCTGGATTATCCTAAAATCTGCCAAGATCAGCAAAATTTTACTTCAACACAACAAATGGCTAAATACTAAGATGAAATAGACATGAGACAGCTGAATGGTACCTTATGGCCATTTTAAGGTATAGAGCAGCCGGTCCTGTATATGAACTAAAATTGAAATGTCAATGAGCTAATCATAGGTGGTGGCTAGGACTTGTTTTCCTTTTTTTTTTTTTTCTTTTTAATACACTGGTTACTCAAAACCATGTCAATTCCATAACATTGCAAATTGCTGTTGATGTTATATTGGGACTCTTAATTGACTGTGATGATATTCTGCCAGCTCAAACTTCAGACCAGAAAAGGTCTCCCCAAGAAACTATTCAACCAATCTGGACAATAAGTAGCTGGACTCTATGCTTGGTATATGTTTGCAATGAAAGAATCTTGATTGAATTTGAACTGTAATACTGCATCAAGGTGGAGGAATCCACTGGGGGGAGGGGAGGGGGAGGGAGGGGAGGGGGAGGGAGGGGGGGATTCCCAGAGCCTATGAAACTGTCACATAATGCAAAATAATTAACAATAAAAAAAAAAGAGCAAATGGAATAATGAAAAAAAAAAAAGAAAGTTAATGCTGTTCAAGACACCCTTAAGAAAAAAATGGAAAAAAAATTCTGAGTGAAGGATCAAGAGCCTGAGAAAAGTTTGCCCAGAAGGCACTTCAAAGGGCAACGAGCAAGTTTCTCCATGAAAAAGCTAAGAACCATCACAGGAATACAAGCAGATACACAGAACTGAAATTTGAATGGTGAAGATGGCAAGGAAAGTTGGCAATTTTATTGTGCCTGACAATCTAAATTAACATTTTCCAACAGGATCAACAGAATTGGAGCTATCAACAGTGTGAGCACAAAAGCTTGCAAAATGTTACAATTTCTTCAGTTTTTCCAGCTGTTCAATGGTGCCTTTACTCAGTTCAACAAAACTCACGTTGAATACCATGCAGTTGTATGTTGCATGGGGACACCACAATCGGAAGTCAGTAAATGGACTAATTTATAAATGTGGCTATGGCAACACTAGTAATATTGCCTCCAATAGCCCCTTCTCTCGCTAAGTATGGTGTCTATCACGTGCATGCTGGATCTGACTCCAGAGCCCTCCACTACTGGAAAATACTGTATCACTTCCTGCCCCTGCCTGTCTAGGTTATCTTCTCCACGAGGTGGGATGAAGAAACAACCACCCATTTTACGGAGGGTGGACAAACTGCAAACAGGGATAACCAAGCCTATTGGATGGATATAAATGCTTGGATAATAAATAGCAAGTACGTTCAAACTGATAAAACTAAAAGAAACATTCACTAGCACTATCTTAAGTTGTAAATAACTGTCTTCCTTAAACTATAAAATCTTATACTACTTAATTTGGGAAACAGTTGTTTTTTTATGCATCTCACCCCCGAGTATAAGAAAAAAAACACCCTTTTGGATCTTAATGTATATAATTAGGAACAGATTTGGATATATGTTCTTTTGTATGTGTGAGAGCACTACTATCACTTGCCATTTGGATTTTTGCTACTTGCAATCTAAAAATAATTTCAATGACATAGTCTGACTCATTACTATCTATTTTCAGGAAGTGAACAGATCTGGACAGTTAAAATGCTAGGTTCATTTTAGTGATGCCTCCCAGCCTGGTATCACACCAGAACTTTCCTTATCATGCAGTTTAATGACAGGATAATTTCTGCAGCCTGTGAAAGACAGGTACCTTCCACACGGTTCTGAACTGCCCAGAGTGATGGGGCACTGAAGTACCTGCACAGTAGCCAGAGATCCCTCTGTGGGTTTTCCCAAGTTACAGTAGGTCAGCCCCTTTGGGGGTATGTTACCAGTTCTATCCATTTTACTTACTTACATTACAAACCATTCATAAATATTGTAGACAGCTAAGCAACAGAAAAAGTTCCTTTCATATATATGTGTCTTCCTTTCTAGAGTTAAAAATTACACCACTCAATGATCTCATCATTTAGTGAATTAATAATACTATGAAGATATATTTTCCGTGTTTTTGGATAATTTCTCCACTTACTGGAAACTGTTGAAGACAGTAGAAAATAATGCTGTTTGATTTTCAATTCCCCTTTAAATACCTTTGATATACTCTTCATTTTGTTTTATCAGGACTAAACTATAGGCTTGTATGTATTTTCTTCCTTCTACCATTAAACACATGCCCACTACAAGTAAAAACTTATGGTAGCCAGGCCTGGCAGCGTGACCTAGCAGCTAAAGTCCTCGCCTTGAATGCCCCGGGATCCCATATGGGTGCCAGTTCTAATCCCAGCAGCTCCACTTCCCATCCAGCTCCCTGCTTGTGGCCTGGGAAAGCAGTAGAGGACGGCCCAATGCATTGGGACACTGCACCCGCGTGGGAGACCCGGAGGATGTTCCTGGTTCCCGGCATCGGATCAGCGCGCATCGGCCCGTTGCGGCTCACTTGGGGAGTGAATCATCGGACGGAAGATCTTTCTCTCTGTCTCTCCTCCTCTGTGTATATCTGGCTGTAATAAAATGAATAAATCTTTAAAAAAAAAACTTATGGTAGCCTTTAGGAATTGTGTGCAAATCCCAAAGGAAAATTAATATTGACATCTTCTGTAATCCCTCACATGAAAAATAAGAGGCAATAACTAAAAAGAAAAGGAACAACATATAAGAAAAAAAACTTAAGTGAACTCTACAGTAGTAAGTCTCAAGAGTTTATAAATCCTCCTCACAATTAATTTGTTGTCACATCTAGAATCCTACCATTCAGTGATAATTTAGTGAGTGTGTTAATAATGAGATACAACTATTAATGAGGCTTTTTTCTTCCTAAAATTTTCAAATGCCACCTTTTTTCAATATTCACTTATCAGTAATTATTTCAGAATTCTCAAAAAAAGAAACATCTTTCACAAAATTATTACAGAATCCCTCAGCACCAATTTGTTCTTAGAATCATTTAGCTGTGTTACTCATTTATTCTGAACCATTTGGTGTCAAGACTTCTTGGACTTCCTTTCATCTTCGTCTTGGAAAATCGTTGTATTTTTCATCTCTCCCTGTCTCTCCCTCTCTTCAACCCTGCCTTTCACATAAATAAATAAATTTTAAAAATAAAATCATATGATCCAATTACAAAACAAGCAACCAGTGTTAAAACTTTCTCAGTCCATGGAAACTAAAATCAGATAATAAGAAATGTTTCTGGCTGATGGGCTTGACAGAATTGTTCTATATTCCATAAACTGCTAGTCCTCCTGCCCACTGAACCACCTTCAATTTTCAGATGCAACAACAAGTCAATGCAACAACTCAGGAACACACTCGGGTAGAAAAGGAATTATGGGGGGAGGGCCCGGGGAGGGGATGGGGGAACATCAGAGCCCATGAAACAATCTTATAAAATGAAATGCAATATATATATAAAAAAAGGAATTATGTAAACCACTTAAAACAGACCAAAACCTCATAAAGTTGTTAAATATAAAATCTACCTATAAATCCCTTAATCATTAAAATAAAGTTGGAATGCACATTTCAAATAGTTCCACAATTATCATTTTTAATTCTCTAAGTGTAGGTAGCATTTTCCCTTTTAAACCGTGTTTGATCATGACCTCACAAACTTTTAGTGATTCCTTAACAACCACCATTCCAGTTCTCTTTACATTTTACTGTCTTTAACCCACAGAGTTAGAGTACTCAGGTAAAGATTTTATGTAAAAAACGACAGAAACTTAAGGCAGCACCATTCAAAATGCAGGATTCCAATTTGGTTGTTAGGAGTTAGCCACAAGTGAAAGCAAGGTAACTGTACGGGTTTTCTCAATGAAGACATCACAAGTCTGAGACTGATTTCTTCCTTGTAACATTCTCCTTATTTTTTGCTTATCAACACAAGTCTTCAGATTAACCACACTTAACAGCACGGTGGTAAGACAATTAAACGTAAAGTAGCCAGAAAGACACAATAGAATCTGGTATTGTGGCACATTGGGTTAAGATGTTGCTTGCATATAAAACTGTATCACATAATGCAATGTAATCAATAAAACAAAAAGATGTTGCTTGCAAACCCAGTGTTCCACATTGGAAAGAACCCCAGCTACTCTATTTTTAATACAGGCGTCTTCCAATGTGCCTGGAAAGGCAGTATAGAAAGCTTGAGCCCCTACTACCCATGTGGGAGACCTGGATAAAGTTGTATGTTCCTGGTTTCAGCCTGGTCTAACCCCAAATATTGTGGTCGTCTGAGAAGTGAACCAGAGAATGGAAGATCTCTTTTTCATTCTCTGCTTTGTAAATAAATATGTCACTATAGCAAAGAAAGAACAGAAAGTAATACACATACGATTAGAAGTGATAGCAAATGTAAATAAAACAATACAGAACAGATTAACAGAAAACAGACCAAAAGGACAGATTAGTACCAGCCAGGAAACATAACAATTCACTTCCTGGGATACTTGCCACAGTAGATGAATCATAGGCTGCAGTAAACCTAAAGCAGAGCTATACAAACTACAAAATCAGAATTTATGGAATAAATTCAAAAAATTATTAACAATTTTAGCAAGCAAATTAAATACTTTCTGTTGTTTTATGCCAAACTTAAAATAATATCTTTATGCATAAATTATTCATGTTTAAGGCCAAAATAGGTTGTGTCTGACATGATACTGGACTTTGGTATACACATTTGCACTGACCCAAAGAAATTCTGTGAAATTCAAGCTCCTAATAACTGATACCTTATGAAGCACTGCATTACTCTTTATTCAGTGTTTATTACTTATAGCCCCTAAAATTGCAATTTTTCCTGATGTACTCAAAGATAAAACACGAGCACATGCCAGCACATTCAAACACCAGGGCTGGGGGCAGGCCTAGTGGGAGTTCTGGGTGGCTGCCCAATTAGGCTGCAAGCATCACTCTCGAGTATATAAATAACATTAAAAATAAATTTTAAAACAAAGATAAAATACAGTGGATATACTCTTAAAACACTAATATTCTGTACTGAGACCATATTTAAAATAGCAAAGAAACTGGATTTACAGAGCTAATAAACAAATAGGATATCCAAAATGTATTGTTGGCATAAGTTCATAATACTCAAAATAGGGCCAAATGAAAATATCTATAAATCCTAGAAAATAGTAATTCCTGTAAACAAACTGACAGGCCCAGAGTGATAACTAGTGGCTAAATCCCTGCCTTACAAGTGCCAGGATCCCATGAGTGCCAAATTGTGTCCTGGCTGTTCCACTTCCCATCCAGCTTCTGCTAGTGGCCTGGGAAAGCAGTCGAGGGTGGCTCAAAGCCTTGGCACCCTGCACCCACATGGGGAACACTGAAGAGGCTCCTGGCTCCTGGCTTTGGATTGTCTCAGCTTTGGCCATTTGGTCACTGTGGCTGCTTGGAGATTGAACCAGCAGATCAAAGATCTTTCTCTTTACAAATCTGCCTTTGCAATAAAAATAAATAAATTTAAGACAAAAACAAATTCATAAAGAATATACAATTTATTTTATTTTTAAATAATCTTAGAGAAAACAAAATTTCAAGTTTAATAACAAACTTGTAATTACTTAAAGCAGAACTAGTAAAAAAAAAATTTGGTATCATTCTCTAGAGATCAAAGAAAGAAAGAATTACATTAAAATATATGCCTTTATAAAAATACTGACCAATGCTACAACATATCATCTCTTTCCACAAATGTCCTTCACACTGAATTATACCCTTTAATATCTAAGTGCAGGCTTTTTCTCTAATTTTTAGCACAATGCCTAATAATCATATGGCATTGAACTAATACTTTTTGATTAAGTAAATGTAGCAGATACATCTTAATGATGGTCATGCATGTATGATTCTAGTTTGTTTGCAGCATTTGGTATCCCCTAGTCATCCAAACCTAAAAATTACAAGCTTCCTGTCGATATTCATAAATTCAGTCCTAGAATTTTCATTGCTACCTTTAACCTAAATTTTATAAATTATTTTCTTCAGTGTCCTGTATCTTGCTTTGTCTCAATGGGAAGATGTAAATCAGAAGTGATGCTTAAAAAAGAAATCAATAAGACATTCAAAGCCAAGATATACCAAGAGCCACAGTAGAGGATTTGGAAGTTAAGGACACAGCAGAATTAGTGGATTTGAGTGACACTGCAAAAGAGAAAGTGGCTGAACTTGGAAATTGATTTTCTGTACAAAAAAAGAGACCAAAAGGTATCAAAGATTACCCTCAAGATGTGAAATTTAGAAAAAAAAATGAAAATGGCATGCCTGTGTTACTGAGAAAGGTAGTAACAGAACTCAAAGAAGAAGTCAGGAAGTTGTATACATAATATACTGAGCTTGAAGGGCACCACAGGACAAGGATTAGAATTGCCACAGGCAACGGGTAGAAACAGACATAGAAAAGAAAAGCCAACAGAAGAGGATAGAAAGTGGTTCTTAGACTTAACTCACACATATTAAAAAGTTAAGAGAAAACCATTTCAAGATATTATTTTTCACTTCTCAAATTGAGACAGAGAGGGTTAATTTAAGAGGCTAGCAAAATGGCCTTGTACAATCCATTTGTACAGCTGCTAGACCAATCAACAGCTAGAAACTTTTCTGAACTACAGTTAAGACATCCAAGACTAAGACTGCAATAACTTTTCCTTCATTAGTAGGATTAAAAACAAACAAAAAAAACAGAATTCTAAGAGGAGACTTAATAGAATAATAAGATGCACAATCTGTGCAACAGCAAAAAAGACTGACAGATTCCGCCTCCACCTATAATGATATCAAGAAGCCTGGTCTCTGTTTATCCTGAGAATGCCACAGAAACCCAAGGGACTTCTGTCCCCAAGTACGTCGAATGCAGGGAACTTCTCCATGTTTGCTGCCACCCTTGTTCTGGACCCTAAAAAGAAAGATCTTGGGCCCTGTGCAGAACCATGGTGGCTAAAGTCCTCACCTTGCATGCACCAGGATCCCATATGGGCACCAGTTCTAATCCCGGCAGCCCTGCTTCCCATCCAGCTCCCTGCTTGCAGCCTGGGAAAGCAGTCAAGGATGGCCAAAAGCCTTGGGACCCTGCACCCACGTGGGAGACCTGGAAGAAGTTACTGGCTCCTGGTTTTGGATTGCCTCAGCTCCAGCCATTGTGGTCACTTGCGGAGTGAGTCAGTTCAGTAGACAGAAGATCTTTCTCTTTTTCTCTCTTCCTGTCTGTATATCTGACCTTCCAATAAAAATAAAATACAACTTTAAAAAATAAATAAAGGTCTTGTTCCTGGGATTTTGTGGGTATGTCTAATTTTTCCAACCATAGGCTAGTATGAAGACAACCAGAATTACAAAATTTGAAAGCTAGCTGGTCACCCAGAGACTAGGAAAAAGAGATAACTTCCTATATCACAGGTACAAGTTTAAATTGGTACAACTTCTGAAGACAACGTGACCTACCAGTCTCTAATATAACTGTAAATTTATATATCCTTTGATCCAATGTGCAAGTTATGTATTGCTGGACAACTAATTACCCCCAAATTTAGATGCTTAAAATAACAGGTACTGACACTTTAGGCAGGAAATCAGACTCCTGCTGAGGTCAAATCCATTCAGGTGCTGTTAAAACTGTTCTGCCTGCACCACCTGCTGTCATGGATGTGGGGAGAAAGGCACCCTCCTTCACTGCTGTTGGGAGTGTAGGCTAGTACAACCACTGTGGAAATCAGTATGGCGAGTGCTTGGAGAATTGCAAATAAACCTGCCAAATGACCCAGCTATCCTGCTCCTAGGAATATACCAAATAGAAGTGAAATCTGCATATGAGAAGGGGATCTGTAATCCTACATTTGCAGCAGCACAATCTACAACAGCAAAGACTTGGAAACAATCCAAATGTGTGTCCAAAGAAGAGTGGTTAAAGAAACTGTGGTTCATCTACTCCATGGAATATTATTCAGCTATTAAGAAGAATGAAATTATACTGTTTATAACCAGGTGGTCCCAACTGGAGACCATTATTCTCAGTGAAATAAGTCAATCACAAAAGAACAAATACCATATGTTCTCTCTTATATAAGAAAATCAGCATGGAAAAAATAGCTTCAATCATCCAATCCATACTGTTTCTTTCCTTTTTTTTTTTTTTTTTTTTTGTTCCATCCCATGTGTTTTGATGTTTTTTTACCTCAGTTTTATTTATTCCAAACACTTTCTTTTCTCTTGTCAAATTCATTGCTGGTTTATGGATTACATGGTGGCATCATTTTTCTCAGAGACTTTTGTGTTTCCTTTTTGTCACCCATGTGTTGGTTACTCAGTGGCATGTTTTTTCACGGTGCTGATTTGTTTTTGTCATTGTTGTTGTTGTTGTTGTTGCGGTTGTTTTAACTGACACCAGTTGTTGACCTTGTTTCATGGCTTCTCAATTATGGAAATGTACATAGTAATGGAGTACTGGGGTCCACCATATCCAGATGTAGGGGTATAATGTAACATTCATTCCTGCTTCCAGATGAAAAATGGATTCCCAATGAAACTGTTAGAAATGTGTAGACAATGGGTTGTTGGACTGTCTGACACTGACTGTACCAGCAATGTCAGGGTAAACTCAAATAAGAGACTGATGGAATTGTGATTCCTTATGAAGGACTAACCCATTGTAGTAAAATGGGGAAAAACTGTTGGGAGGTGGGAATCTGGGAATTCCAGGCTATAAGAAATTGTACCACATAACTCAAAAATTCAAAATAAAAAATATATTAAAAAATTGGTCTGCTTGTTCCACACTGAGTCCCAAACACCTTGGCCGCAGTCTGTGATGCAATGGTTCCATAACAGCAGGGGCAAAGAAAGGATCTCAGGCTGCTACCTCTTCCACACCAGGCAGCTGGCTCCAGGAGCAGTAGTTTCACTCACAGAACCTTGGTATCACCCTCACCTGCAGCTCCAGAGGTCGAGCTCACAGATTTTTGCATGGAAGGAGAAGCAGGGCATGAAACAGAAACCCTAATCCCTTCCTCCAAAGAAGAAACTTTGTTAGAAACATATTGTGAAGCTCAAGTTTAGGGACACTCTCAGGAACAGTGGGAGTGATGCTGACAGGCAACTGGAATGAAATTCAAGACCCAAGCTAGGGGCTAGCATTGTGGTGCAGTTGTTAAATTGCTGCCTGCAATGATGGCATCCCATATGAGCGTCACTTTGAGTTCCAGCTGTTCCAGTTCTGAGCAAGCTTCCTGCTAACATGTTGGAAAAGTGGGGTAAGCTCCTGCCACCTACCTCAAAGATCCAAATGGAGATCCAGGCTCCTGGCTTCAGGCTGGCAAAGCCAGGCCATTTCAGTAGGTGGAAGACTTCTCTTTCCTTCTATTTCCATCTCTTTCCTCTCCCACCTTTCTGTAACTCTGCTTTTCGAACAAATGACATAAAGTTCAGTGGGGGAAAAAAAAGAGAGCGAGAGAGAGAGACAGACTCAACTTTCAGGCTGCTGGTTTGTAGGGGAGATTTGAGGAGCCCTTCAGAAATTGGACAAAAATATCAAGTACTGATTCAGAAACGTCAAAGGAATCACAGAGTGTATTAATTTGTAGGGCAATATACACCCTAGGGCATTGTTGGAAAATAAACTAGGAAGCAGTGGAGTTTAACAGCTGGGTATGATTAAGCAAAGAGAGCAAAGAACCCTACCAAAATTACCATTATGCCAGGTTGATTGCGACATACCCAAATCTGTACCTCCCTTTACAACAGAGACTGAACACAGTAAGAGGGGAAAAGGACTTCAATAGCATAAGCCAGCTAATCACCAACCAAACAAGCCAGGAAACAACAGAATCCAGGCAGGGAAGCATGGTAACAACCAGGTTTGCTGCAACATAAGGTCTAAAATGTCCACTTTACAAGAATAAGACTAAAGGAGATGCTGAGAAATAAGAAAGTACATGTAAACACACACACACACACACACACACACACACATACATGCAAATAAATTTGTTTCCCCAGAGAATCCTAACAAACCCATATTCAATAATAGACAGAACAAGGAAAGAGAAAACGAAAGCAACACTAAAATTAAAATGGACCTAATAAACATCACTAGAACACTACACACCACAACAACAGAATAATACAGTTTGTAATAGTACATGAAACATTTCCAAGACAGACCATATGCTAGGTCATAAAACCAACATTAATACAACTAAACACCATGGGATATTTTTAGAAACTAAAATTATTGAGAAAACCGAGACACTAAAAAATATGTAAAAATTAGACAACACAGTCCTAAAGAAAGAGTGGTTCAAACAAGAAGTCAAAACAAAAAATTTTAAGATTAAATGGGAGACATAAAACATGGAAACTTATGATGACATGCAGCTAAAATAGTGCTGAAAGAGAAGCTTATAGGGACACGTGATTATACTGAGGAAGAAGGAAGGTCCAAAGTTATTAACCTAATACTCTTAACATACCATAACCTTAAAACACTGGAAAAATCAAACCAAACCAAACCAAACATAAAGCAAATCAGAATGAAGGAAAAACAAGAAGAAAATTAATAAAATAGAGAATGGGAAACTGTTGCTAATAACTAGAATCGACTGTAAATACAGAAGTACTTACAGATAAAATAATATGATGTTTAGGATTTGCTTCAAAATAATCCATTAGTGGTAGAGAGTTCAGAGAAGCAGAGAGGAATAGTGTTTCACAGGTTAAACAAGACTGGAAGCGCACTTATTATAGTTTAAGGCAGATAACAAATCAAACACAGAAGTTTCTAATTGTATTCTCTGCCTTTGTAGCTAACTAAATACACTGTTAGGTAAAGAGTAAAATACATACAGAAAAACATCTACACACACATTGCTCCAAAAAATCTTATTAAGCGCATGAAATAAACTGCTGAAAGTCAATGAAAGAGATGATTTTTTATAAAATTTTATTTTTACCACAGGCATGTTACTGTCATTTGAAGTATTACAGCTCCTTAACAGGGTAAGATATTTTTAACATTTTTTTAAACATTTTTAAACATTTCCAAATGTTTAGCAATTACATTTATCTACTATGTCAATAGCACAACTGATGGAAAGCAATAATATTAGCAAAGTTTTATATGAAAGTTTATTCATCACAGTATCTATAACTATAATTAGAAACAAAATAACCCAATTTAAAAGACACAGATATAATGAAAAATGCTGTATCAGTAGAATCCATTATAACACCAAAAAGTGATATACTGCTTAAAGACAATGCACTTCATTGACATCCCCAAGTCACACTGACTTAAACACACACCTGTTAAAGGAGCCCCAAATGAGCCATAAATTCTACAATTATCTTAAATAGAGAAGCACAGACTATATTATAGAGACCAATAAACAAATGAAGAAAATCAGAATCCAAAAGGAAAACTCTCTAGTAAAGAAGTTGACAGTGGAAGTGCTTTTCATTTATATTGTATCAGTAAGTACAGAGCACAGACGCCCACACGAATCAAGATGGTTAACAAAGAACCATCTCCTGGGGTCAGTACTGCAGTGCAGTGGCATAAGCCACCAAGCAGGATACCTGCATTCCATATCAGAGTGCCTGAGTTCAAGTCCCAGCTCTGCTTTCCTGAGCTGGCTACGTAGAAATTTGTCTACGAGGCAGCAGTTCATGGCTTTAGGACTTATTCCCTGCCACATATATGAGAGGTCTGGATGGAGCTTTGGGCTCCTGGCTCAGGCCTAGCCCAGTTCCAACTAGTAGGGACATCTGGGGAATGAATCAGCACATGGAAGATATCTTACAACCTTATTTTCACTTGACCTTTTAAATACACAAAATTGAATAAATAAAGCTTAAAAAAACCCATGTACCATAAAGTCAGGATATATATTCATAAACATTAGTAATAGCTACCTGAAACACATGCCCAGAGTAAATTCCCAAAGATTGCTTAAAGTACAACAATTTGGCTGGCCAAGTTCTCTGCTGTGGTTCTGGGGCATGATGTGAAGCACATAACTAACCACCCATCACACGTCGTTCAGGAAAACCTGCAGATGGGCTTCGCCCCAGCTGCTTACAAAAAGTACAGGCATTCCATGCAGTGGAGAAGCTGTTTGGGCTACAGATAGAAATGCAAAGCAAATCCATACAACCACACACCCCTATAAAGCAACACAGATCTTCATGCAAAAACATGAGTGGTCCAGGCCACCACAGTGGATTCATAGGTTAAAGCCTCTGGCTTCAGCACCATCATCCCCTATAGGAGGCAAGTTCCTGTCCCAACTGCTCCACTTCCAATCCAGCTCCCTCCTTGTGGCCTGTCAAAGTAGCAGAGGATGGCACAAACCCTAAGGCCCCAGTCCCTATGTGGGGGACTCGAAGGAAGTTCCTGGCTTATGCTTTCAATTAGCTCAGTTCTGGCCAGTGCAGTCATTTGGGGAGCAGATTAGTGGATGGGAGACCTCCATTAGAGACGTGTTATCTCTTCCAAATAAAAATAAAACCAATCTTAAAATAAAATGATTAGTCAGTAAAGGATCATCATCTGTTCAGAAAAAAAAAAAAATCAGCTTCAGCGGGAAAGACTAGCCAAAACAGAAAACAAAGAGCATTCAGGAAACAGAAGGAAAAAAACTAAATATTCTAATTAAAGGATTACTCTCTGGTGAAGTGGGCTAACCTGCCGCTTAAAGGCAGGTATCAGAGTGTCTTGGATCAAGTTTCACCTCTGCACACCCTGAGAGGCAGTCCATAATGGGTTAAGCACTACGGTCCTTGCCATTCACGTGTGAAACACAGATGCAGTTCCTCATTCTCACATAGCCCGACCCAGTCATGGCTACTGCAAACATCTGGGAAATTAATCAGCAGATTATACAACCAACCAATCACTCTTTCTCTGCATCTACCTTTGAAAAGTATCATCATAGGGCCCGGCGGCGTGGCCTAGCGGCTAAAGTCCTCACCTTGAAAGCCCCGGGATCCCATATGGGCGCCAGTTCTAAGCCCGGCAGCTCCACTTCCCATCCAGCTCCCTGCTTGTGGCCTGGGAAAGCAGGAGAGGACGGCCCAAAGCTTTGGGACCCTGCACCCGCGTGGGAGACCCGGAAGAGGTTCCTGGTTCCCGGCTTTGGATCGGCACGCACCGGCCGTTGCGGCTCACTTGGGGAGTGAAACATCGGATGGAAGATCTTCCTCTCTGTCTCTCCTCCTCTCTGTATATCTGACTTAACAATAATAATAAAATCTTTAAAAAAAAAAAAAGTATCATCATAAAGTTTTTCCATTAAAAACAAGACTACTGTAAAAATAAAAGTGAAACTAAATTAATTTCTGGAGGTAAAAATTTGATTTCTGATTTTTTAAAAGTCAAATAAATGCCACGGATTATCTTCACCTATTTAGTTGCTAAAACAAAATACTTTAGATTGGGAAATTTATTAACAACAGAAATTTTTGCTCACACTTCTGCGGCTGATATGTTCAAACTTAAGTCAACAGCAAATCTGGTGTCCTGTGAGGGCCTATTCCTCACAGATGGTGTCTTCTGCATCTTCAGCAGGAAGAAGTCACACTTACTCATTAGGGGTGGAGTCTGCATGATTAGTATACCTGATGTTCTCACTCTTTAATCACACATTAAAGTCCCAACATTGTATCTTTTTTTTTAAAAGATTTATTTATTTTTATTGGAAAGGCAGATTTACAGAGAGAAGGAGAATGCAGAGAGAAAGATCTTGTGTCTGCTGGCTTACTATCCAAATGGCTGCAAGGGTAGGAGTTGAGCCAAGCCACAGCCAGGAACCCGGACCTTCACTGGGTCTCCCACATGGGTACAAGGTCCCTGACATGGGTAGAGAGTCCCAAGACTCCAGGCCATCCTCCATTGCCCTCCCAAGCCACAAGCAGAGAGCCAGATGGGAAATGGAGCAGCCAGGACACAAACCAGTGGCCATACGAAATCCCAGTACCACAAGGTAAAGATTAGGCCACTGAGCCATTGCACTGGGCCTCCAATGTTGGATTTTGATGGGGAGAAGGAGGACACAAATTCAGAACACAGAAAAGGCAGGAAAAACGCTCTTCTTCATGGAAGAAAAAAGTAAGATTATCATTCAGGAGATAGCATAAAAAGACAAAGGGATAAAATGCAGAAAAGAATCGAAAAAGCAGGCTGAATCAAGAGGGTCCAAGCCCTAACAGCATGCCTAAAGAAGAACACAATGAAGAAAAACGCAAAAGAACATGTTCTCAATCGAAAACAAATCTTTGGTTTTGAGATTGGAGAGACCCTCCAAACTCTAAAAAGACACCTAAGTAAACAAATGATTTTTAAATTTCACAATACCACATATAAAAGAAAAACTATAAAGTTTCAAGTGAGTGTACAAAAAGAAACAAAATTCACCCTGGCATTGAGCTCCACAGTAACTCCACTGAGGAAAGATAACAGTTGTTCAAAAGGCCAAGGGACAGTACCTAGACATAAAATGTCATGTTCTGCTCAAGCATCAAAGACATTTTCACGGATGCAAGAAGTCAGAAAATGCATATTTGCATCCTTAGGAAAATAATACTCAAAACATTAAATGAAAAGAAAAATGAAAATGTGGAATGCTAAAAACTGTGAAATCAGTTTAGGAGTGCAAAAAAAAAGAAAGCCTATAATGACAACTCTGAGTACACATCCAAGAAGTCCAAAGCTTGGACATTAACAAACATGAGCAGCACATAAATAAGCAATTAGGGAGTTATACAGAAGGATAATATATTTTACTCTGACATTTAGAACAGTGTTTTTGAAATATGCGGGTTGAGTTGCTTACCATTTTTTACTTTTCAACGGGTCCAAAGGTACCACAGGGTTCTCTTAATAAATAAGTATTTATATACTCTGAAAATCAGAAATACCACTTTGTTTTCAACTTCAAAAGTCAACTCAAAATCCAAGGCATCTCATAGTGTGGTCTATGCACAACAAAAATTATCTGGAAAGTTTATCTTCATTTAACAAATATTCAAAGTGTATTTATACACACTAACTTTTACAAACCAGTTATAAAGCAATCATCTCCAAAACCTCATCACAACATCTTACCAACAAATGATGCAGCACTGACCTCTAAACTGCATATGCTCATTAATAAATTGCACATACGCTTTTATAGACTTAGTCTATATCATATACTATATCATGTATTATATATATTAAAACACATAGAAATTGTAGATTAGAAAATGATCTAACAGCATTTTAATACTTGCTTTTGTCCAAAAAAGAGGGAAGTAAAAATCAAGAATGGATTTTTTTTAAGAATGGGTTTTAAAAGTTGGAAAAATATACAAATACAAGGAGGAGAACATAAAGAATCACAAAAATCAAAACTGAAGTCCTAAAGGTTCTACAAGAGGCTTACTCTGTTTTAAATGAAAAAAGAAGGATACTAAGAGTGATCAGATTTTATCTCAAGGATGACTAGCGAAGTCACAAAGATAAATCAACAAGACTTAAGTATGATCATCAAAAAGGAAAAAAATTGCTCATGCATCAAATATAGAAAGAACACAAGGATAAACTGATTGCAATCTTTAGATTCCATAACATTGATGATGGGAAAATTAGACAACCAGGCTTATGTCACAAATTTTAAATCAAATTTTGCACAACAGTGGAATGATCCCAGAACAATAGAAATCAACAGTGAGTAGAGTTCAAATTATCAAAAGTGATACTCAGAGTATATAATTGTGATTGCAATAAAGATCAAAGGAAAAAGGGGAAAGTATCCATATGCTAGCCTTCTCATTTAGGAAATATAATGAAATCTGTTTATCAGGAGAGCAAGTGCTTTAATTGCTGTACTAAGCGTCGTGGGACTACTGTATACCAAATGTTTGATAAAGAGTACCGAGCATCACTCCACTGTTTCTAATGACCAAGGAGAGGCCCAATAATCTATAGTTAAATGACTGGGAATCCTCTATAGGGTGATAGGGAGTGTTAAGTGAAATCCCTCAACCTATTCCAGAACACTTACAAGTACACTACTCTGGGAAGGTCATCCCAGACTTTCAAGTTCACACTGCAGTTATCTTAGGGGAATACTGAGCCATGTCTGTGCAGTTTCCTACAAGAGCAGCTGATTGGAATAAGAAGCCAAACAGAATTTCTGTAACTTTTAAAGCTGAACTATAACAGCTCAAGACAAAACACACATAGATTCTTTAACTGATGCTTTTCTCTTCACTGAAAACTTTCCAATACATAAGAAAACAAGCAAGCCTTCCTATATGTGTTGAATTGAAACCCCTTATAATAAATTCAGTATTTATAATGTGCCATATACTCATTTGGAAATCCAATTAACTTCTTTAGGGCATTAGTAGCAAGTTTTTTTTTATTAATTATTTTGCATTATGTGACAGTTTCATAGGCTCTGGGAATCCTCTCACCCCTTCCCCTCCCCTCCCCCCCTGGTGGAGTCCTCCACCTTGATGCAGTATTACAGTTCAAACTCAATCAAGATTCTTTCCTTGCAAACATATACCAAGCATAGAGTCCAGCTACTTATTGTCCAGATGGGTTGAACAGTTTCTTGGGGAGACCATTTCTGGTCTGAAGTTAGAGCTGGTAGAATATCATCACAGTCAATTAAGAGTCCCAATATAACATCAACAGCAATTTGCAATATTATGGAATTGACATGGTTTTGAGTAACCAGTATGTTAAAAAAAAAAAAAAGCAAGCAAGTCCTAACCACAACCTATGATTAGCTCATTGACATTTCAATTTTAGTTTATATACAGGACCGGCTGCTATATACCTTAAAATGGCTATAAGGTACCATTCAGCTGTCTTGTGTCTATTTCATTTTAGTATTTAGCCATTTGTTGTGTTGAAGTATAATTTTGCTGATCTTGGCAGATTTTAGGATAATCTAGATTGGCTTGTAGTGGATTGGCTCATGCCTCGCTGGGTGGGACACAAAGATTAGTTACTCCTCACCATGGTGTTGAGGATTTTCCTGCACACCCACCCCCCCACCAAAAAAATGTGTTCTGCACCTTAAATGTCGACAAATATCTTGTTAGAGTAGCAAGTTTTAATTAAGAGAAATACTTAAGAGAAACAAGTTCAGCAAATCAGACGCTCATAAACAAGTAATTTGAGAACTCACCTTTCAACAACCAAACCGACTGCTTGTGTGACATCAGGATTTGCGACCTGGAGACGTTTCCACAAAGACCATACAAATTCTTTGTCAGCCTTAAAGAAATAAAAGCTATTTTGAATATACTGTTTTGTAGCAATATTAGAGAAGACAAGACCAAACATTAAAACTTGCAAATGGATACCGTAAGCATTGAATTCCTAGTTTTAGATTAATAGATTCTTTGTAAGTATGGTAGGGCAGTTTTAGTTTCTAACAAGTTCTTACACAGGAAAAACTACTTTCAATTCTTATCTTTCTGCAGCCCACATTTTCTATACAAATGTTAAAATCTAAATATCAAGGTATGTTTTCTCTAAAAGTAAACTTCCCTGGCTCGGAAGTGGGAAGGGAAGTGGGAAGGGAAGTGGGAAGGGAAGGGGAGGGGAGGGGAAGGGAAGGGAAAGGAAGGGAAGGGAAGGGAAGGGAAGGGAAGGGAAGGGAAGGGAAGGGAAGGGAAGGGAAGGAGAGGGGAAGGGAAGGGGAGGGAAGGGAAGGAGAGGGGAAGGGGAGGGAAAGGAAGGGAAGGGAAGGGGGAAGGGGAGGGGAAGGGAAGTGGGAAGGGGAGGGAAAGGACAGGAAGGGAAGGGGAGGGGAGGGAAGGGAGAAAACAGAAAAGCAGAGAGGACTGGAGACAGGAGGGGAGTAGAGGGGAGGAGTGGGGAGCAGAGGAGAGGAGGGAACAGGAGGGAAGGAGAAGAAGGGAGAAGAGGAGAGAAAAGAGGAGAGGAGGGGATGGGGGAAGAAAAAAGATGATTATCACCACATACTCACCGGTTCAAAGACCTAAAACCCACAAATCAATACCGATTAGCTTTCTTTTATTGACCCTTCACATCCAAGCCATCAGTAAATCCTACTGACTTTAGAAAATACGTCCCAAACGTGAACATTCCCATCACTTCTATCACTCTCATCCTATTCAAGCCAATTCTCTTTCTTGCTTAGCTCTCCAAATACAATGGTTTCCTAGCCTTACAGTTAAACATCTCCAGCGAGTTCCCACTAATTTTGGAAAATACTCTAACTTCTTAACCAAGACTGTGTAGGTCTCCATCTTATCAGGCCCCAAACACACCTCTCCAACGGTACCTAAAATCCCTTCATTTACAGTGACTTGCATACTCAAAATTTATCCACCTTGTCCATTATGGCTTAGAGATTTACTGTACTAGTTAGAAAGGCCTACTCTGTTCCAGTATTAGAAATGTATCGCTGATTCATCTAGAACTTTTTGTGTTTTTATACTGTAGGAGGACATCGTGACCGTAGGTCAGTGAGCACAGGATTACAGTTGTTTGGCTATTTGGAGGAGAATAACCAAATGGCTACCTTTTGTATACCTGATGAGATATCATTTGTATAAGAACAGTTGAGTGGAAAGTAATATACAAGAGAAAAGGACTTCCAAACAAAGGCGTAGAAACAGTTGATGGTTTTGTTGATGAACTAAGTATCTCTATCCTAATCCTGTATGACCCTCAGTGTATAAAGTTTGATGCCACTAATAAACTACGGCTTTTGACCATCAGTCAGGGTTCACATGTGTTATTATCGGCTCCGTGCACCAAGTCCATCGCTGCGGGACAGCGACATATACTACAAACAGAAATTATACACACACACATACACACACACACACTGGAGTGGCTAACTCAAGTTAACTAATATATCCACCACCTCACATATGCATCATTTTCTATGTGTTTGTGGTAAGAACACTTAAAATATATTCTCTTGGTAATTTCTAATTGCACGATAGGCAACAGAATAGTCACCATGCTGTATCTTTTTGATAAATTTAGAAAGTTGTTTTTTTGTGGACAATAAAATTCTACAAATGGATTTTTGGGGACTGTTTAATATATGGTATTTTTATTTAAATACTGTCTTGTATTCAATATGGATTATTCCTCTAAAAAGAGTCAAACACACAAAAATAAAATTCTTCTGAAAACATATAACTACTTTGTAAAATATTTCAGGCAGTAAATCTAGGAAATATTGCCAACTATCTCCTCTGTATTTTCCTATATTTGCACTTCCTCTAAGCATTTAAAAATGCTGGCAAATTTTTAAAAATAAAAACCTTCAAAAATTCGTAACTATGAAAATTTTTGCTTCTACTATAGAACTTTCAAACACAATCAGATAATTTAAAACTGATCCTAACCCTTTCACAAAGCTTATTAAACTAGGTTTGTGAAACAGTCGATTAAATGGTAAACATCTGTGGTCTTAAATTCCTCAGAAGCAGACTGGCCTTGTTTCTTATTTGTCTGCAGCCACTGACATATGTATCATTAGTATACATAAAGACACCCCCAAATCATCTTTTTCACTAGGTACCTACTTTCCCAACATACAGGCTGCTCCCAGCAACAGTTTAAGTCTTTTAATTGATCTCTACTCAAGGCATGAATTCAACATCTGAAAACTATTCCTACATTTAAATAAACTGCTCATTAGAACACAGGGAAAATCATGACTGCTAAATATGGCACAAAACAGTCAAACAGTAAATTATCAAGAAACATTCTTCCCCTCTTCTAATCTATAAATGGCGATAAATGCGCACAAATGCATTCCCAGCATCCTCTAGCACAAACAGAACACAGCTGTGAAATATATAATACAATAGCACCAGAGCCCAAATCACTGAAATACATGTAAATGGCAGACTCAAAATTGCCCTGGAAACACCTGTGAATTTCTTAGGAAAACATTACGTTTGAAAGCTAAGAAACTATTCTCAGTAAATCCAGTACAGTTTTTCCTCAAAAAAAAAAAAAAAAAAAAAAAAAAAAAGGAATGAATCAGCCTTCAACTAAGAATTATTTGTAGTTTGCTTGATAATCTGGGACCATGTGATTTTTTTTTTAGTACACTAGATAATGTAATTGGAGTGTGATGGGATGCTCACATTAAGAAAAACATTCGACAGTTTTCTATGTATTACGTTTAGCTTAATGCATCTGAATGTTTTAGAATGGTACATGGAGTAAAACTTATTTTGCTATCAAGCACGTAATAGTTAAATTCTCATTAGTTGAATCTGAAAAAGAACAATCACACGACCATTTACAACTATGCAATAATTAGCAAAGTTATTATTCCCAAACTACGATCCAACACTGGACTGTGAACTTATATTCAGTTCTGAAGAGTGTTTTTCAGAAGAATAAACATGAAACAGACAGTTGAATACACAACACACTATTAAATACTCCTTCTGAAATCAAATTTATGTGTGCATGTGTATTTATAGGTAAGCATTTATTAGACTCAGACATAAATTCAAATTTTTTTAGTTTGAGCTTAGTTTTAGTACAGTGTTAATACTATATACTTTTAGGCATGATTTCTATCTGAATAAATAATAGAAGTATGTAAAAAAATAGATGTTTAATTACTTAAATACCTTTTTTAACACCACAACTGAAAATTCAATTATTATTTCTCTGAAGTTTCTCCAATAGCATAGGTTAACTGAAGTTTTATGGTACGTGATTCTGCCAACTTCATCTCACATTACTGAAATGCCTATGACCATCTAGCAACATGGGTATTACAAAACCTTAAGAACTCTCTGCTAGGCTAACTATACAGCTGACTGTATTCTCGCATCTGCCTACAGTACCGCAACCATCTTCTGGGTCCACATAAGCTGCCCACAGTCATAGGGACTGTTACTGCGCTCGCAGCCCAGGTTTTCAAAGAATGTAATAGTGAATGGATTGGCATTCATCAGGCTAGTTCCAATAAGCTTAGGGCAGTCATAAAAAGGAATCATCTTTGCTTCTTGGCCAGCTAAGGGCATGGCAGAGTGGGACAGGCTGCCTATCAAAAACAAAGCAAATAACATCTTAGATCACAACTTAAACAAAGGCCTTTATCGTGTCTTCAAATCTTTAAACTCCCCAAGGGTGAGCTTTGCAAAGAGAAAATGCTTTAGGTTCACTGGTATCATTTATTTATTCCTTTGCTCCTTAACAAATAGAAGATGAAGGAATGGGCAGGTGCCAGCTATATTACATCTCCCCAGCTCACTTAACCTCCACTAAGTCAGCAAAGACATGCAAAGGGGGAAAAATACATATATCCAACACAACAAACTATGGGAGAGAATGAATGTCATGGATTCTTTCACTAACCTAAACTGATGCTGTTCACCCAGTTATCTGGTGTTCGCTACTACTTGGCTGGTTACTAGCTTAAAGACAAGACAGATTTAAAGATCTCCTCTTAAGCGAGTTCAAGTTTAACTTCCCAAATGTTTGTATAAAATGACAAAGTCAAACAGCCAATGGTTGGTAAGGCTGCAGAACTAAAGGAAAACTGAATCTCTGTGAACATTAGAGGAGTCAAGCTCCTCTTTGGTATACACAAACTCCGCAAATAGCAGGAGAGAAACATACGCGCAACTGGTTGAATCAGTGTTTTTCACAGGCAAGATCCCAGGACAACTGCGGTTTCTCACTCCAGCGCTACGAAATTACTAAATAAGCACCAAGTGTCATCTATACTGTTTTAAAGTTCCCGCCCAGAAACTACCTACAATCTTTTGGTTTGTGTTTTAACATAGTACACCACTTAGTTTGACAATGTTAACAACACGGGCAAGTGTGGATGTTTGAACACTAAAATCGGGCTCCTTCTTCGAAGGGTTTTATTTTACCAAGTGTTTCCACTTTCCTGTTCAGCCTGCGCACTGCATTCCACTAATGCGCACCAAAGACCATGACCGTCACCTGCGAGAACCGGAGCTTTTGGGGAGAGATGGGGCTGAGACTGAATGTTTGGGGGCAACATCCAGGGAGCCAGATTCAAACTCGGGGTGCGCAGGCGGACCCTACGTGGACCATGCCCGGGAGGGGTGGCCGCTCCCCTCGAAGCCCCGGACTGCGGGCCCAGCCGGCTGTGGGGACCCGGAGGGAGAGTCCCGGGCGGGGCTGAGTAAGTCCCAAACCCGCGGAGCCAAGCAGCCCTGAGAGAGGGAGAAGGGCGCGCCAGAATCCTCGATACCTGACACAGGGCCAGCTCCTCCTTTAGGCTGCTCAGCTCTTCCTCCAACAGCTTCGACCGGGTCACCATCGCCTCCTCTACGGAGATGCTCTCTAGCCGCCTGGACCCCATGCGCGGGCTGAGGAGGGGAGCGTGAGCCGGAGCTGCCCTCTCTGGCCCTCGCAGGCTCCCCGGCCCTTCCTCGCCCAGCCACACTATGTCACTTTCTTCAGCGACGGGCTCCCGCGCCGCGCCGGCGAGACCCGAGGCCTCGCTGCGCACTCCGTGGGCCTCAGCTCCCCGCCTCACGCGTGGGGACCGGGGGCCCAACTGTCGCGCTGGGGAAGGAGGAAGCGGTGACGGGGGCGAGCGCGCCGCCATGGCCGCAGCTGCTAACGGGTCAAGTTCCCTCTAGGAAACTCCACCTCCCCATCCCCGTCCCGGCGAGCTCGGAGCGCCGGGCGGCGCATGCGCCCCTCTTTTCCCGCCTGGGCGCGCGGGGTCTCGCGCCCACCGGGGCCTGGCTGGCTTCCCGCGGGCCGCGCACGCGCCGTGGCCCCAGGGGTTAGCCCGCTCGGGTCCGCCGGCCACCCTGACAGGACGCCCCCGGAGCCTGGGCCGGGAACGCTTCGATTTTCCCGCCCACGTAAGAGACTTTTCCCTTCACCCAGCGCCCCGCTTACATCTCATCGCCTAAGCCTTCCCAGTGCAAACCCCCCAGTGATCCCTGTGAATTCCTTCCGCCGCCAGGCCGCTGCCTGCTCGTTGGTCACGTTTCGTTGACCGCCCTGGAGTGTTAGTTACACAGTTAATCTCTCCAGCGCTGCTCTAAGCTCCTGGAGGATCAGGGAATGAGTTTTACACGTAAGTGTTTTCTTCACACCCCTTAGCAAAACTGCTTTGGTCCAGCTGACATCCAGCTGACTGATGTCAAGGAGACTAGGAAAGCCTTCTGCTGAGCTGGGACTATCCAGCAGGTTTCCCAGTTGAATTACGATCCTTTGTAAACCCTTCGTCTCTGGTTTTGCAAGCATCATGATTTCTGTTCAGCCCTTAGGTCAGCTTCTTCGGCGGTGGGCTGAATATCAGTGGTCACATCCCACATGGTTGGACAGTTTGAGTCCTTGGACCAATTCGGAGCGCGATTAAAGAAACAGGAGCTAATTTATCTTTCATCTTCTTCTTGCTTCTTACCTTTTAGAAAACTTCAAATAGGCAATATGCTTTTCTTGATCTTTAATGCATTCTTCCCATGGGTTACTAATGAGATGCACGCTTAGCTGGTAACAGAGTTTTTACAAAAACAAACTAGGTCGGACTGTCTCCTGTTAAAAAGGTTGACATTCAGGTTTCTACCAGCTGTACTCAGCAATACCAGAAAGGCCCTGTCCCAATCAGGATCTGTCTAACCAAGGTGAGTGAGTTTTCTTCCAGATGAAAGTGAATAGTCTGTCTTACAAGTAGCTAACATATCGAATGCTAAGCCACAAGTAGATCCACTCCATCTGATCCTTAGATCTCCTTTGGTTATTTATTATTTCTCCCACTGGATTTACGAATAAGGGAGACTCCAAAGGTTGTAATCTTCCTTAAGTTCCATACCTGCTACTGTAGCTAGGATTAGGCCGCCCACGGAGACACAGCATCATGACAGTATTTCAGAGATTTCACTGAGCTTAATGTTGGGAATTCCAGCTGCCTATTTCACATGTTTGGTGTAAAATAAATATGAATGTACATTATTTTGGCTATTATTCAAAAGACATTTCAACTCATCAGTGTCTTTTGAAAAGCAGTGAGATCTGTTACATACAACACACATGTATCTATCCTCCAAACTGAATGAAGATTTTAAAATTTTTGACTAGGTAAGTTTTATAGTAGATAGTATAGTATACTAAACAGTAGAAACTTGTACACATTTCTAGATGTGTATACAGGGAATTCTTCCTTCTATGGGTTAATTGCTGAAATCTATATATGTATGCAATATTGGATAGCAACACTTGTAATTAAGAAGATTAAGTTAACATCTGCACTACTACCCATATAAAATTGTCCAAAACAATTAACCCACTATCCATTATTTGTTTATATTCAATTCTATGTTCAAACATTTAAAAATGATGTGTATTCTGCCTAAATATGTGTTAAAGTCTAGTGAGGATGATGAATATTTGACCATAGAGGCACATAATTGCCCCCGTCACTGACCTATTATCATCATTTTGTAGTTGACATAGTGGGGGGGAAAGAGGGAAGTGTGCCAATTAATACAGTATTTTAATCGCATCTCACTTTTACTGTAAAATTTTATTTAAACTTCATTTTAAGAGAAAAAAGTATTAGCTACTTCCTAGCCTTTATGTTTCTTTGTTTACAGAAAAAGTGCAGAATTTTAAGACATGTGTATTTCTTTACCAGTTTGTTATACTCCTTATTTAGTCAACAAGGTATAACTAGTAAATTTTAAGAAATTACTACATATTGGTAATGGATCTTAGAATTCCTTACACATTATTTTTTACGTTTCTGAATTCTTAGTGTTTGCCCCGCTTCAGACAATACATCAGCTGTGAATTCCTGCCCACTTCTTCATTATTAAGAGAGAAATTTACAAACTAGAAAGTGCCTGTTGGACTTGTCTGTGTTAGCCATAGAGAGAAAATTTTACCCAAAAGCCAAGGAATTGGCTGCCGTCTTGAATGGCAAAATCTCACTTCTACCAAATATAGCTAAGTAAAGCCCAATGCAGGAGCAGGTTTCAGGCTCAAGGATGAGAGATTCAGCTGGTGGGTGATCATTAAGAGTCCTAAAAAGAAAATAAGGGCAAATGAATACTTTGAAGAAAAGTTAACAAGGCTTGACTTCAAACTGAAGCACAGAATTCAGGGAAACCACAAGGAACAGGGCAGTACTAACAGGGTAAATATAACGTGGAGGAGTTAGGCTGCGCGTGATGTGGGCAATGAAGATCTGATGGAGCCAGGTGACAAAAAGGATGGGTAACAGACAGCTGCCTAGTAAGAGGCACAGACTTGAGGGAAATGGAGCCAAGGCAATAAAACTCTAACCTCATCCTCTTACTTGTTCAACCCAGGACATGGAGCAGGGTGGAGAAACAAGCGAATCTCGAGGTGAAAATAAAGTATGTGGCTCAAAAATCCATGCTGCTTCTAATAAGTCAACAATGATGACACAACCTGGATAACAGCCTTTTTTTAAGCTAAAAGATAATTTAAAAGTAACAACTCATATGGCTCATGTGGCAGCTGGTTGGACATTCATTGCAGCAAACACATGGAGGAGAAAAGGATGAATCTTAGGTTACAAAAAGGAACAGCAGTAACTAAAACTCGGTGAAGAGTTAGTTCATAAAAAGAACCCTACTATGAGCGGCAAAGGAAATATGTTTTTCTATAATTTTCATCTTCTTATATTCATTAATTAAAAATGTAATTTATAGTATTTAATTTTGAATATGTTTAGTATTAGCCCAATTCGTATTATTTGTATTTTACATCATTTATATCCCATCCATAATTATATAATTGATCTTATATTTCACATGAATTTGATCCATATCTCTAGATAGAACAGCACATAAGATCCTTGAAGGAAAACAATACCTGTGGTTTTCTTTTCAGTTTCTTGATCAAACCCATCAGAATGCCCTAGACTAGAAAGCATTAGATAAATGTCAATCAACTACTTTTCTATTAGCTATAGAAAATTTTGACTTTATCCATTACTTGATGATAATTAAGTCTTACTTCAATGGACAACGCTTTCCTGTGAACAGAATATACCGTTGTGGAGTTTAGGATATCAAATTAAACATTGGAGACAAATAGATCACCTATATATTATTAAAGGAAATGAGACTGTAAAATCATGTTTAAAATGGTGTCACTAGTTTTGTTTCTACTACACAGTGTTTTCTGATATGACAAACTTTCCTACCAATTCCTTGGGAAGAAAAGGTACTGGCCTAAAAACCAATGGCATGTATGTAAACTGGGTTTGGGAGTGGATCAAGTGGAGGTACTTGGGAAGCTCCCCTGGCGAGTCATAGCTCTCGCTGGTGAACACGCCGTCCAGATCTGGGGGTCGGACAAGCAGGGCATAGTAGCTCCAAAATGTGTAAATTGGTAATGGAACGTAATGTACTGGGCAGGACTGAGCAAACCTTTGTATACAAGCAAAACTAGAAACCAGCATGGAACACAGGTCATACCGAGCTAGGCTCTTGCACCTACTGGTCCTCAGAGCAACCACGGGCAGGTGCATGATTTACAGCTAGGAACAAGCCCAATCGGGGAGGTAACGGGATACCCTAACTAGGTTGAGGTTCCCACCAAGGGGCGTATGTGCTAGAATTGGGGCTGCGTTCTATCTAGGAAACAGTTGCAGTCACCCGAAGCACTAGTGTGGGCTGGGATTGGATGCACCAGGCCAGTTCAGACCCCAACACCATCTGGTGTCATGGAGAACCAGGGGGTAGATGTGGGACTGACTAGGCTGGGTCTCAACCCCCTACTGAGCCATGCGTGAGCTGTATGTGGGTATGGACGAGCCATGGCCGGGCTGAAACATCCAACAACAAGAACCAGAATGGGGTGAAAGCCAGCCAGGAAAAGCCACTGTCCCTGCTAGGACAGGACGTGAACTGAGTTGGGTTGGCTCAAGGACCCCCTGGCATGCGCAAAACCTGCCATTGGGAGGGGTTCTGATGGAGGAGCCTGGGCAACTCCTCTGGCAGGACACAGTCCCTGCAGGTAAGCACAAGAAGCATGATAGGAAACAGTCCAGAATAGGCCATGGAAAGTTTCCCACTGGCACACATTCAGTATGGGTCAGGAGCAGACCAGGCTCAATCAGTCCATATCACCCACTGGCAAATCTGATCACCAGAACAGAGTGTGGGATGAGCTGGGTTTGGTCGCGACAAAACCAGTACACATTATGGAATGCCAGGGCGTGGTTGCCTGTACTGGATTTGAATGCAGCACCCAACCAGCACACGTGAGATCCAGGAAGGAAGGGAGGGGCAGAACTGGCAGGGGGGATTAAGGGGCTGGTTCCCTCGCCGGACAGCTACTCCCACCGGAGAGCGTGGGCTGGGATAGAGACAGACTAGACTATGCAAGGCTACAACACCTGTGCGCTGCATGTGGAATAGATCAGGGAAAAGCCAGGCTGGGATGATTATTCCTGCTGGTGCAAGCATAAATTAGAGTGGGTGAGGGATGTTTGGGCATAGCCGCAGAAGCTGGCACTGGGGACTAATTCTGTCAAGTCAAATCACAGAACCACCTAAAGAGTGCATAAACCAAGGACAGAGAGACCTGGGAGGGAAAAAGTGGGTTCCCCCTTCTTGGGTCACTCGTCCCGTGGGAGGGCATGAAAACTAGGACGGGGGCTGGGATGGCTAGATAGAGAGGCACTCAACAACACCCGTGAGGGCTGGATGGTTGAGTTGGTTAGATAGAACTAAGCTTTAATACCCATTGACAAGTGCCAGAGCCAAATGGGATGGGGGACAGACTGGTCTTCTGCTACACATACTAGCAAACCAGGGGCGGGCCGGGTGAGGGTTATCGTGGGTCGCCCCGACTAGGCTGCAGCTCCCACTGGTTAGTGTGAGGGCCGAGTATGTGCTGGGCAGAACCAGACTGGACTGCAACACCCATTGGTTCCAGTGCAACTCGGGACTGAAAACAGAACCAACCCAGCAATTGCAACCACCAGCTGATCAGGGTGATGGACTGTGCCGGGCCCTGTGCTTGCTAGAACATGCAAGAAACTAGTCTGGGAATACCTCAAAGTTTCTTTGGAGATCTCCCCAATCGAACTGCTGGACTCAGAACTCTAATCAAGAAAAGACAGAAGACAGAGCAGATCAATCATTCATCTCAGCTACATGTTAGCAGCGAAAAATGGGGCAAACGGAGACTTTATGATGGACCATATCAATCAGTGGACGACCTCATCGAGCGAAACTGGCAGCGATTCATAACCGGAGAACTATTAACACCACTCGAGCACATATCTCAGAGCATGCCCCACATCCGGGACTCGGGGTGGGCGGGAAACCGGGTGGGGCTTCTCCCTCAATATCCTCCTTTACCTCAGATACAAGATGGAAACAATATGGACATAATAGTATTGCCCACTTCCCTATTCCCCTGAACCTTTTTTTTTCTTTTTCTTTCTTTAACTGTAATTAACTATGAAAAGATTGTCAACAACAACAACACAATAAAATAGATTATAAAAAAAAAGGCATAAAAGCGGGAAAATGCAAACCCCTCCTGAGAACACCATTCATCCATTCCTTTATCCTTTCAAGAAATATTTATTGAACAGACCTAAGAATATAGAAGTGAATAACATCTAATTCCTACTTTTTTTCAGAACATCTGTTCTAGCCAGAGGAGACACATCATAAACAGATATACTTGTTCATTGATGAAATTATATTTAAAAATTAGCAAGGGACAGGAACTGTGAGTTGGGACAGGGATTGTCTTGTATTGTATGCAGAGTAGTATGAAAAAGTAAAAGGTAAGAAAAATTCCCATTAAGGATCATGTGGCAAAAGCTCAACTGAGTGGCAAGCACATCATATAAATACTTGGGCAACTGCCACGCAAGAAGGAAAGGGAAGTACACACAGAAAACAAATGACTGTCAATGAAATTCAGAACACGGGAGTGATAGCATTCACATGGCCAGAGAGCTAATTTTGGGATACACAAGCAAATCCCAGGTTCTGTGTGTGTGTGTGTGTGTGTGTGTGTGTGTGTGTGTGTTTGAAAGCATTTGGTATCCACCTGAGAAATACTCTTTGGAAATGTTTAATAAGGTGTTAGAATATATATTAAAAAAAAAACCCTTTAAATAACAAGGGCGTCAACATGGGTTAAAGAAGAGTATAGTTCCCTTTAATTTCCCCAATTACAGTTGTAAATTTAAATCAACTAAAGGAATTTTTTTAAAAAAATAACAATACCTGGATCCCATCTCCAAAAATTGTATTTCAACAGATATGATGAAGGGACCAAGCACTGTAATATTTTAAAGCTCCTGAAGAGATTTATACACGTGGCCAACATAAAAGTCACTGAATTAAGCTGGCTTTTGTGGTTCCCAATGTCATATCAGTTTCCTAATTCCTGCAATTTTCATCTAATATTTTACTTAATTTCTAAGTAAATATGTCTGCTACCTGCCACCAGCCTTTCAGTTTCTGGAAAGCAAGGTCTTTTCCAAAATCATTCCTACATTACCATGCAACTAAAACACTTAAATTCATAAAATCTATCACACATGCTCTATGCTTTGTATAGGGGTAGCAATTATTCCAGTAATTTTACCTAAAAAGTGAAGACCACAAACTGTTTGGCAATCTGTTCTCCCTCTTCGTGATGAAACAAACATTTTTGAGCGTGATTTTGGTTTATCCTTTCTCTCTCTCTCTCTCTCTCTCTCTTTAATTGGAAAGTCAGATTTACCGAGAGAAGGAGAGACAGAGAGGAAGATCTTCCATCTGCTGATTCACTCCCCAGGTGACCGCAACCGCTTGGAGCAGAGCCAATCCAAGGCCAGGAGCCCGCAGGGTCCCAAGGCTTTGGGCCATCCTCGACTGCTTTCCCAGGCCACAAGCAGGGAGCTGGATGGGAAGCATGGCCACTGGGATGAGAACCTGTGTTCATATGGGATTTCGGTGCATGCATGGTGAGGACTTTAGTAGTTAGGCTACTGCACCGGGACCCTCTCATTCTTTTAGTATACAAAATTGTTGGTCTTTCCATTTGTCTCAAAGTTTCTACCACCTAATGGAGAACATTACAATCAGACAATGCTTCAATTGTATCATAAAATGCCGCTATCATAGCCAAAAGTTTTTCCACTTTTGATTCCTGGGACGGTGTTTTGGGAGTAGATATAGTTAGGTGAGTATAGCTATGTGGGAGCAAGAGGAAGTGGAAGAAAGGTTGATGGAGTGTTATTGGGCTTCTGAGGAAGCTCATTTATGGTATGCAAAGATCACTCATCCTTTAGTTGATTTCTGCGGGAATAATCAACATTAACTTTCTATTATTATGGCCCTTTTGCTATAAAAATTAAGTAAATTTCATGCAAAGAATTTCCCTATTTAGATAGGAGCAAACTGTACATTGATAAAAACAAGGAAAGATTTTCTTGTTTACTACTTCCGGTGAATCTCAGAATCGCAGATAATTACTCCCATGAGGACTAAGTACTATAATTGTATTAGTGCCCTCTGCTGTACATGTGCAACATTACAGAAATCTGTGTCATTTCAAGATACGTCTAGACATTCTCTACTTTGGCATTTTGCAGAGAAGCAGGTCTTTAATTGCATCCTTATTTAATTCCAGCTGCATGAACATGTAGCAAGTTGGGTGAAATTTTACCTCGCATAATGACTGACTAATCCAAACAGAACAACAGTGTAAGAGGCATTCACGATAAGCCTATTGTGCTTATAATATTACTGTCATTTTCTTTATAAACTATCGATGAAATATCTGTAAAATAACTGAAATTAATTCCTGATATGACAATTATTTTGAAATCTCCCAGTCTTTTTAATAGTAGGGTACTGATTGTTTTCTCTTAGGCTTGGCTTTTGTATAACTCCCGTGTTTGTTTAAAGTCAGAGTCAGTTCAGAGCCTCATAAACTGTTTTGTTTTCTGTGGCATTCAATAATTGTTTTATATGGCATTGGTTCTGTACCATTTGATCTGTTTCTTTATCTCATTAAAAATTTCTGCTTCTGTCTGAATTTTATTGACTGAAAATAATATTAGTAAGCTGAGGCCATAGCTCTTACCCATGCTCTGTCAACCACTTATCTTTTTGCTTATCTCTCATTGCAGATTATGAAATATTAAGTATCTTGCTCACCTTTAAATAATGATTCCACATATTTAAAAGAGTACACTCCATCCAGATAAATATGTTAGATCGCTGTTCTTAAATGTTTTCTCTACGTACAATGAAATATTTAGACTAACACTATTTACAACATAAACAAGGATTTGTGTAAACATGTTGATTTTGGTGTTATTCTGCGAGTCTGGGAAATGAGTCTTTTGAATTTATTTCTTGCCATCTTATTGCATATTTTCTTCCTTTTTAATCTTTATACGCAGTTCATATTTGTGACATCATTTGAAGTTAATGTATAAATCTGTTACCACTCTAAATATTTTTATTTATTTTAATATTTATCTTCATATTTAATATTATTAACTATATCTTAGGAAGTAATTTCATGATGTATGTATTAATTTTCCAAGGAAGGATGTGATATATACTTGCAAAAACTAGAAAAAATACATTTTAAGGTTAAACTTAAGTGCACAAAAACAGAAACAGTTCAATGGGAAAACACTTTGTAATGTTAATTTCTTAATTTGTAAAAATTTAGATCAATTTTATACATATCTATATGTACAATGATAACTAAGAAGAAAGTTGAGTTGAAATAAATTTGTTTTTATAATGAGAATTTCTAGTTCCAGCAATGTGCTTTTACTCTGAATCTGTTTTGTGTGCTTCAACAGAAAGGACTAAAAATAAGTAAAAGGAATAATCATCACAAATGCTGGTTGTATTTTCTAGGTTTACTGATTTTCATTTTTACCACATTGAGTTCAGTTTGATAGAAAAGGTAATTCTAAAAGATAACATGTTTGAATAGCAATATGTTATAATAAAAGAACATTTGTACTTGGATTAAAAAAGATTTAGAAATAGTTTTACTCAGAAACAATAGGATGTCATGTGTGACTTGAATACTTCCAATTGTGTGTCATAAAAAAGTCTGACTGTACTTCCCAGAAATGCTCATACTTTGTTCAGCTGGGATGAAGTGTACCTTCCAAATCCACAAATCAATTTGTGCCTCATGGAGAGGCATTAACATGGCTGATGCTCCAATTTTTTAGTTTATTTAAAAGAAAAATGGATTACTAAAACAGAAATATTTTTTATGTTGCTCAAAACAATAATGGCTAAAAAATTCAAATCATTAGACCTCCATAGTAAAGCCAGCTTGTTTTAAAAATAAAATTATCTCCCTATACTTATCAAGAAATTATACATTCTTATATTCAATGTATCTTAGGTAACTTGGGCAGGAAAAATAACATTAAGCATATACTTAAAAATACAATTATTAAATCAACTTATTATTTAATTATTCTGGAACTTGACATGCTGACTGGGTATGTCCTTATTTTACAAATAAGGACAGCCTCCAATACAATGGGCTTGCGAAAGCAAAATAGATGGATGATTATCCAAACATCCACTCACATTTTCTTAAGGAGAGCAAATCAGATATGTGTGGGAATATGTGTGTATATCAGGCTATGGGCAGGTAATATGCCCAGCTAAAAGACTACGATGCAGAACCTTCCTTGAATGGAAATACTGTCAGTACATCGCTAAGTTCAACTACGAGATAGATTTTTAGGTTGTTAGATAGCAGATGAAAATATTTTTTTAATTATTCACTAGAAACTAATTTTAAGTAAGAGCCCAAAGTTAAGCCAAAAGTGAAAAAATTGAAAATTTCAATCTATAAAAACACATTATGCTCATAATTTTCCTTGAACCAAGATTAGCTTTAGTAAGTCTCTTGAGTTGTGTGCACCTAGCAAAAGATCTTAAAAGTACATAAGGCAAAAAATTACAGAAATAAACGTGGAGAAAATTCCACTATTACAGCTGGATATATCAATATTCTGTTTAATCAATCAATAATCATTAGAACTGACAGATGGAATTCAATAGAATGCATACTACCTCAAAACTGTTGTTATTCTAATAAACAATGGCCATTTTTAATACTATCTGAAAGCAGAATAAGCATCCTCTTAGATATGCACATGAAATACAAATATAGACTGCATCTTAGATAATAAAATACATTTCAACAGATTTGAAAGGATTTAAAATATTCAGAGAATGTTCTCCTAGTCAGAAAAATCACACATATATTTGAAAAGGACATAAGGCATTTCTGAAGAATCCACTGGCCAAATATAGAGTCTCAAAATTTACAAAGTATGTAACATTAAGAGAGTTACAGCAGCAAGATGGTATGCTAGAACTACTCAACATTTGTTTCTCCATGGGAACATCATTTTGAGCAACCATTCATATCTTCAGAAGACTTAGTGAACTTAGTTTCCAAGTGACAGACTATAGTGCATGAGCAGACACCAAAATGAGAAAAATGCATTAAAGAGGTTATGAGTAAAGTCGCATTGCAAAGGTACACTACCCAGATCCATGCAGCACAGCTCAACCAGAGATATTTGCACACATGGGAAAAGTAGGTAAAATGAGCACCCAACTTCACAGTGACCTTAGCACCAGGACTACTCTAAGGAACTCTGGTACCAGGTCAACAACATGGATTCCAATTCCAAATCCTCCCTAGAACCAGGTTCACCCCATGTGACCCCAAGTACTAACCTCTGCATGCAGATAAAAACTCCAGATACATCTGAATAGACTCAGGAGCTGATTTTAAGTTATTAACTTAAAATAGATGGTCAACAATTCTAAAGCCTCTTATTGTAGCCCCACTGTAATTGAAAGGAAAAATGTGCCATAAGTTCACAAAATATGGATAGAGAAGGGAACCAAAGAATAGTGTCAAAGAAAATCTGTTAAGTCACCAAGAAAGATACTAGGGAAAAGAGAACAAAGGAACAGCAGAATAGAAACTTTGAACAATGGCTCAATAATAAGATCTTTCTCCTGACAACCTCTTAACAGGAGGTCATGTGCGTGGAGCAGGGGGGCACTCCAGAGTGGAGCAGGTGGTAAGGAGGAAGCTTGGATCCCAACCATGAAGACTCCCAGACCTTCACCACAAACTATTAATACGAGCAACAAGGACTATATCCCAACTGCCAAGGAGGCCACAGGGAATTGGATGCCCTCGGAGGCCGAGTACTCTGAGGTCACCCACCCTCAACCGGAGCTTCCGCAGGGGATGGAAGAAGTCCAAACACTACCGCACAGAAACCAACGTCATCGGAAAGACAACCAGAAGCCCTGAGCGGTCCGCAGAAACAGAAGAACAATAAATGTCCTTCGGGACCAGGGAGGAGAGCTTTCTCTGGTCCGAGCCTGGCTCCACCTCTGGACTCCTGCCCTCCCTGGCAATGACCATCGGGATCGCTTCGAAAACCCCTCATAGCAAACAATCATACAAACTAAAAAAAAAGCTAAAATAAATAGACAAACAACAGAAAGTAGAGCATGAAATCTGACAGGAAAGAGCTGGCGTGGATTGGCTCATGCCTCACTGCGTGGGACACAAATTAGTCACTCCTCACCATGGTGTTGAGGATTTTCCTGCACATCCCCCCGCAAAAACAAATGTTCTGCACCTTAAATGTCAACAAATATCTTGTTAGAGTTACAAGCCAGTCTAGATTATCCTAAAATCTGCCAAGATCAGCAAAATTATACTTCAACACAACAAATGGCTAAATACTAAAATGAAATAGACACAAGACAGCTGAATGGTACCTTATAGCCATTTTAAGGTATATAGCAGCCGGTCCTGTATATAAACTAAAATTGAAATGTCAGTGAGCTAATCATAGGTTGTGGTTAGGACTGGCTTGCTTTTTTTTTTTTTTTTTTTTTAACATACTGGTTACTCAAAACCATGTCAATTCCATAATATTGCAAATTGCTGTTGATGTTATATTGGGACTCTTAATTGACTGTGATGATATTCTACCAGCTCTAACTTCGGACCAGAAATGGTCTCCCCAAGAAACTGTTCAACCCATCTGGACAATAAGTAGCTGGACTCTATGCTTGGTATGTGTTTGCAAGGAAATAATCCTGATTGAATTTGAACTGTAATACTGCATCAAGGTGGAGGAATCCACAGGGGGGAGGGGAGGGGAAGGGGTGAGAGGATTCCCAGAGCCTATGAAACTGTCACATAATGCAAAAAAATTAATAAAAAATATATAAATATAAAAAATAATAAGATCTTTCTTATCAATAATTACTTCATATCAAAATGGATTAAATGCTCCACTCAAAACATTTAGTGGCAAAATGCTGCACAATTCACTTCTTACTGAGTAAAAGAAAATCACATTGGCTTTAACACCCTAGTACACTGAGAATACAGTGATGTGAAAAGATATTCCATGTAAACAGCAGCCAAAAGCAAAAGTGGTTATACTTCTGACGGATAAAACAGACAGTAAGTCAAAACTTTGCTTACAGAGATAAAGAAGGTCATTATATAATATTAAAAATGATAATTCACAAAAAAATCAAGAAAACATGAAACACAGTTGTTTGAAAATAAACAAAATTTTCAGACCTTCAGATTTAAACAAAAGAGGATGAATCTAGATCAGATATGAAAGATGGCAAGTTACAACTAATGCTACCAAAATACAAAGGTTTTTAAAATGAATACTGTGAAAAACCATCAAAACCTTGGATAATCTAGGAGAAATGGATAAATTCCTAGAAATATGGAAACCACCAGGATTAATCATGAAAAAATGGAAAATTTGACAGCAATCATTTATGGGTTGATTGAATTAGTAAGCTTACCTTCCTAAAAATGAAAAGTTCAGGATCAAATGGCTTCACTCATTAATTCTGCCAAACATTTTAAAAGTCAATCCATCTCAAATTCAAAAAAAAATCATTGAGCCCAGCACGGTAGCCTAGTGGCTAAAGTCCTCGCCATGCACACCCCAGGGTCCCATATGGATGCAGGTCCTAATCCTGGTGACCCCTCTTCCCATCCAGCTCCCTGCTTGTAGCCTGGGAAAGCAGTTGAGGACGGCCCAAAGCCGTGAGACCTTCAGGACTCCTGGCTTCAGATTGGCTCAGTTCCAGCCATTGCAGCCACCTGATGAGTGAATCAGCAATAGAAGATCTTCCTTTCTGTCTATCCTTCTCTCTATATATCTTTCTTTCCAATAAATATAAGTAAATCTTCAAATTTTTTTTTTCATTTCATTAGGAAAGCACTGACATTAAAGACAGACAGGGACACTGCATTCCTGGTGAACACAGACATAACAATTCCTTGTACTCTTCCTTTCAAATCTGAGTATCATAAATAAAGATAACAAGAATTACCATTGTAGTGATCTTGAGCCAGGCGAGCCCTGCGGGCTGAGCCAGGGCTACAGGGCAGTGGGAGTACAGGTGTCAAGAAGATACAGGCCAGCAGCTCCCTACTCGTTTCCCTGGTTGTGGTCTGCTGTTGCACCAGAGGCCTCCTTCCTGAGTAGACCTGAGGAGTTACCTAAACTGCCTTCCTACAGCAGCTCGCCACTGCAGGTCATGAGGCAGGAGTTCCAGACCAGGTTTGTATTTGTGTCCCTGAACATTGACATGGCGGCCAAGTTCATTGGTGTTGGGGCTGCCACGGTTGGTGTGGCTGATTGAGGGACCTGCATTGGCACAGTGTTTGGCAGCTTAATCACTGGCTACGCCAGGAACCCATTTCAAGCAATAGCTCTTCTCCTATGCCATTCTGGGCTTTGCACCATCCCAGGCCATGGGGCTCTTCTGTTTGATGGTCACCTTCCTCATCCTATTTGCCATGTGAGGCTCAGTGGGGCTCACCCGCCCTTTCTGGTTGCTTGGGCCCCGTGCCGTTTCTGCTGCTGGAAGGATGAGCTGCCACAGTAAATGACATTTCTTTTAAAAAGAAGAAGAAGGAGAAGAAGAAGAAGGAAAAGGAGGAGGAGGAAGAGGACAATGACCGAGGCTGAATCAGATCAAAGCCAGGAGCCGGGGGCTTCATGTGGTTTTCCAAAGCACTTGGGCTATCTGCCATTGTTTTTCCCAGGCACATCAGCATGGATCTGGACAGGAAGTGAAGCAGCCATGAAGCTAGAACCCATGTGGAATGCCAGTGTAACAGGTAGCCAGTTAACCCACTATGCCTTACTTCTGGCCCCTGTGCAATGTTCATGGAATCACAACAATATGGAAATGGAGATTGAATTAGTGATTACCAAGAGTTCGTTGGTGAGGGAAGGGCAAAGGATGTAATTATATAGAAATAATAAGATGGAACCTTGTGATAATATCATTTCTGAATCTTGAGTGAGGTGATAGCAACACATGTTTACAACAATTGATATTTTCATAGATCCAGGTATAAATGCACCCCTGTGGAAATGTGTGCATGTGAAACTGCCACTATTTGACTAAGGCAACGTCAACTTCTAGGTTGCTAAATTATACTATAGTTATAATACCTCTGGGTGGAAATAGGTGTAGGGGATTTTAAATCTATATGTACTATTTCTTACAACTGTATATGAATCTAAGTTTATCTCAACACAAAAATTTAAATGTATTCAGCGTTTATATATATTGACAGGCATAATAATATCAGTACAAAACTTCTAAGTGGGAGATCTTTTGCTTTACCAACAATGGGTTAACATGTGGACTATATAAGGAATGAATGAGGTAAGACAATGACCCAACAGAAATGCAGCCAACTATTTTAGAGGAGGTTAAAAACTAGCCAATGAATACCTAAATAGGCTGCATCTCTACAGTAGTGAACCACTAATGCCATTATATCACAACAGAAAATTATATTAACAAATGTTTTAATTATGTTACTATGTATATGTTTGTATAAAGTATTGGCTGCAAAGAATTAGAGCTACCAGACCTCTTCTACATTGCAGGTATGTGTCAAAGTTATTAGAATTCACTTTGGAAAACAATTAAGCATAGCAAGAAAAGTTTGAATCTGGTGCGTACGTACTACATGACATAGTAACTCCATCCTTCTCCAAAAGAAATTATTGGCCATTTGTGTTGAAGCACATGTTCATATCAGCTCTTCAACTAACAGTAAAAGTTGAAATCACACAAAGTCCTTTATTTGCTGATTATATTGAGGTGATGGATGGCTCCGTAACAATATAGACATCACATCCACAGGTGTGATTCTCTGGAGCCTCAAAAATACCAGAACAAAACATAAATACAGTTCAAAATCACATATAGTAAGAAACAGACCTAAGTAAAAGTTGTGAAGGGAGGAGAAAATATCAAATAGATGAGTTTTATAGTGATTCTAGGAGGAGCTGGAAAAGGTGTAGAATAAAATCCAGGGGGAGGGCCTAGTGGTTAGATTCTTGTCTTGCATGCCCAGGATACCATATGGGCACTGGTTCATGTCCCAGCAGCTCCATTTTGCATACAGTTCCCTGCTTACGGCCTGGCAAAGCATAGGAGGATGGCCCAAAGCCTTGGGACCCTGCATCCACGTGGGAAACTTGGAAGAAGCTCCTGGCTCCTGGCTTTGGATCAGAACAGCTTCAGTTATTGTGGTCCCTTGGAAAGTGAACCAGCATATGATAGATCTTTCTCTCTTTCTCTTTGTAAACTTTCTTCCAATAAAAATACATAAATATTTAAAAAAAACGTGGGGGAAATAAAAGTAAAACAGGAAAAAAATCCTTTTTTTGTTATTTTTAAAAATATATCTGTATATTATGTTCCCATATATTATTTATCTGTATATTATGTTCCCCAAAATAACAGATAAATACATATGTCAGGTATGTGATAGAAATGTCATCGCCAGTACCAATAGTTATCCTACATCTCTGTGGAAATTGAATGAAACTGAATGAAATGAAAGGAACTGAATGAAAGGAACCAAGTACCTGAGGAAATTTACTGTGCAGGATTCAAGTTTTTGTTTTCCTGGAGTGAGCATTTACACATGTGAGTTGACTTAAAATCCCTAAGGGACTTGATGGGGATGTAATTTTAGAAATCTGAAAAACCCTTGGATGAGCTCAAAAGTTTCACAAGCAGTTAAGGCATAATATTTGTTAACAAATTATCAGTGTCCCAGGAGATTGTGCAATCTAAGAAATATTTCGTTTTACAGATGCAGCTTTTCTTTTTCCATTTTCTTAATTATTCTCTTCTCTTTTGAATCTCTGAATCCATTTTCACAGTTATCATAAACAGAAAGTCAAAGCTGAGAAAAATTCGTTACAGATATAATATTCTGAAGATAAAATTAAAGAATATACATTCTATAACTCACATCTTAAGGCATAATAGCCTTGAGGGCATTTCATTGACACTGACAGTCAAGGCAGATACATTTTTGTTCAGGAACTTCTCTCTCCATAAACAGGGATAGGAAGATTTTGTCTTTGTTCTTTTATCACCAGATCTGTGAGAAACGAAAAGCAAAGGCGAGATCTTGACAAGAATATTGAAACAAATAACTAAGAAAAGATATTGCCCTAACAACACTGTAAAGTGACTTGGTGCTGGGCAAGAGACAGTCCATTAATGCTGACTAGAACAGCATAGCTTTGAGACCTGGATCACAAAGCCTTCCCTCATTAAGAGAAGCCCATATGGCTCCCAAACCTATCGAAGACCCCCAACTATGTGCTTCTTCAGCCTCACATCTTTAATCAACACAGATGCTAAGAATTTAGCCAAGGTGCTTGCCCTGCATCTGAATAAACTGTTCCTGCAATTAATTAACCCAGAACAAGCAGTTTTTGTGCTGGTCACAAATCCTTCGGCAATCAGAAGAGACCCTCATCCATCATCTCACACCACCAAACCCTCTTGTCTATCTCATCCTTGGACTCTGAGGAAGCGCCAGAGGACAGTGTAAGCCTTTATCTTTCAAACATTAGCTAGATCCGTATCAGAGTTTCTTCTCTTTAATCCTGCAAGATTACTTCTCCTCGCAGTTCACCTTTTTATTGTTCCACACACCCAAAGATTTTTATTCTGAATATAAGACTATGTTGTTATAGATAGCAGCCATGTATTCAGCTTTTTCGGCTCATGTAACCCAAATTAACAAATGACTTTGACTTGTCACTAATCCAACTTGCCACAATTGCTGAAGCCTCCTGGAAAACAGTCTCCAAACAAATCCCTGTCAACAGTGTTGAACTTACAAAAGAAATCAGATTTCTGTCCTTTTTTTCCTTCAGGGCTTGGATGCTTTCTCCCTAGCTATGCAGTGAGAAGAAAGCAAAGTTGGAGAATATGTTTATAATTCCACCATATTATATGAACAACAAACATATTTTTAAATTAAAAGTTGAAGATGAAGGAATAATTGGAGGATTTGTGTAAATGTTTACAGCAGTACAAGGCAGCAGCAGTGGGGAGTGGGTGTCACATGATTGACACCTGACTGTAATTTTTGACTGTTGACAGACTATAAGTTTCCTGTTGTCCGCAGATGCACTGTTCTAACTCTCCCTTTTACCTCTGCTTGGACAGTGCTCAGTGATGAACATTTCTAGTCTTCTTACGGTTTCTTTAAATAAGAGATCCTCATTAATACTGATTGGAAAGTTGTTCGGCATTTTCTTTTAAGTTTGTTCATCTTTAAAAGTTTATGATATTGTTTGACTGAACTATTTTTCATATGAAGATAGTTTCAAATTGATGATGGTAAAATATAGTGTTCCACAAACAGATTTAGGGTTAAAAAGAAGGGAGTTTTACGAAATTTAAGTGTTTCAACTTTCTGTGGATCCCCAACTTGTTTGTTGTGATGGGTTACGGTCATTAGAAGCTGTCGGGTAGTTAAGTTTGGACCTTATTGTTGCAAGTTTAACTACTTTGGTAATTCTGTTAGATTCTCTGTTGTATTCTTTACATATCCCATATCCTTCCATAAGCAAACTTTGATAAAAAAGAAAATCTACATATTAGAAAAAATCTGCCTCTCTTTCATTTCTCAATCATAGTCTTTTAATTAGCTATTCAAGTGAATCAGCTAATATCTAGCTCCGAGAGCCATAAGGAAGTATACCAAAGCCAAAGTATACTTTAATAACACAAATTAAATATGACTATTAATGCAGAGTAACAGCACAATTCAGTTCATTAAAATACATTTTATAATCCATGTAATGGATGGGATCTAATTTTGTTTGTGACTTATAATCTTTTTTATTTTCTTGATTCTACTCATACTTTTTAAAACAGCAAATCTAGCAACTTACTGAATCAAAACATTATGGTTTGTAATTTAAGAGTATTAGTATTAATAATACATGGAAATTATATATTCTTTAATAGTTAACATGTTATAATTTATAACACGTAGAATCTGTGTCATAATTTATATTTTTGATCTTTTAAAACTAACCAGAATTGTGGTACAAATAATAGTGCTTATAATATTTTGTATTATACCTAGTGTGAATTATGTAATAATAAACATCACAATACCAGAAATTAAAAATAAACATGCCTGGGGCCTGGCATGTAGCCTAAAGCTGAAGTTTTCGCCTTGAACGCACCAGGATCCCATACGGGCGCTGGTTCTAATCCCGGAGGCCCTGCTTTCCATACAGCTCCCTGCTTGTGGACTGGGAAGGCAGTCAAGGACCGCCCAAAGCCTTGGTATCCTGCACCCACATGGAATACCTGGAAGAGGATCCTGGCTCCAGGCTTTGGATCAGTGCAACTCTAGCCATTGCAGCCACTTGGGGAGTGAATCAGCTTATGGAAGGTCTTCTTCTCTTTCCTCCTCTCCATATATCTCACTTTCCAATAAAAAAAAATAAATAAACAGGCCTAAAAAACGTGCAAAAACATAAGAATGATTAAGCAACTTTAATAAAACTTTTGTAAATAGAACCCCCCCAAAGAAGTGTTTCTAACAGAACTGTAACAAAACAATATCACCTAAAGATTCTCAAATTTTAAATTTATTCTAGATGCATATGGAAGGTTTGTCTTTGTTAAAGTTGTAAAATAAGTTCTTCTCCTAATATGAAATACAACTAAATTCCACCGGTTTTCAAGAATTATCAAAGTGTCACCCTAAAAGGCTGAAACACAAACATTACAAGCCTTTAATTATAATTAATTCAAAGATTCAGATTCATCATATTTTGTGTGCAAATGCATGCATACATCTAGAATAATATTTATAATCAAAGTTTACTGGGAAAGAATGAATAAAAAGAGATCTAAGAAGATTTAATAAAATTTAAAAATTACAATGTAGCAAATAATTTTAGAGTTCCAATTGGTAATAGTTAACACAAGCATCTGACTCCCAGTTAGTTTTACACTAGTAATCATAGTACTGTATTAAGGTAATATTGCATAACCAACATTTCTTATCATGTCACAAATATCTTTTTTTAGAGAAAGTCATGGGCTTTCATATGGAAGCAACCAACTTAATTTTGTAATTTTATCTCATTAAATGTCATGTAAATAGAATACATTTTTCTAGAAATTTGGGCTTATCACTTCTCGGTCTTTTGGTTAAGATCAAGTGCAGAAATGTGGGCTTAAAGAAACAAAGTTATATGGAGGTTTGTGCCATTTGTGCCTACATTGTGAGTAATAGCCAAGCAAACATATTCTGAGTCAACTGATTTTTTAAGCTTCCGTTTTTGTTAGTTTTAGACATAAATTTTAAAGTCCTATTGATAGCATTTTCTGATGGGGGAAAAATGAAAGTTGTTTCACTAGTATTTTTCTGGAAAGTGTATTTTTGCTCAAGAATATTAACAAGATATCACCTCAAATAGAGAAAAATCTGAAAAATTTGTTTAAAAGGATAAATTTTTTATTATTTACTAATTAGAAGATTCTTTGAAACTAATAACAAAATGACAATAACTTTTCTTAGTACAAATAAATGTAGCTCAGAAAATTATTAGAGATAGAAATTAGTTAACTAAAGAGATTTTAAAAAGAAATTGTCTCATGATAGAATGGTTTTGGAGTAATGAAAAAGTTTTGGAAATAGCACTGCTGGCTGCATAACAATATGAATGAAATTATTGTTAGTAAATCACAGTTTTATAAAATGGATAAAGTAGCAACTTTAATGTGACAAGACAAAGATGCTCATAAAGATATTGGTTATATAATTACAGTCCCATGTGCATAATAGGTTTATTTTTGACAGCCACAAAATGTTATATACCTCAATTTCTGCTGAACAGTAATTGTCTTTTCCACATCCACAGAGGGTTGATAGAAGGACAATGAGAGGAGTTACCAAGAGTAAAAGAAGTGTAGAAAACAACAGGAAAAATAAAATGAATAATGGCATTACATTACAAATTAATGATGTATTTAGGAAGACGTTAGTTATTTGTGGCAAAATTTGATTCTTAGTACTATCCAGAATCAACTGGAATAGGCACTCAAGTATAACACTATTAGAATGGAAATTTACTGGTACAGTTCAACCAAACTTCTGAACAAAAGTTTCCTTCATATATTGTCCGCAGAGTTTTGTTGACACTACTTGTCTCAATTACTGTTCTAAATGAAGGGGATAAAAAGGATCACATTATCAACCCTCAACATTGAATGCTAGGTGAGGAGAGAAAGGGAGAATGGTGCTAAGAGTCACTGCCTTATTTATGCCCATGGCTGTGATTCATTCATTACACAGCAAAACATAATCAAGGCAGCAGGCACAATTAAATTGCAAAAATAGTTGACTGTAAGATGGGAGAGTGTCTTGTAATACCAAGGAAATCCCAATGGAGTCATATGAACACTGAGCTTGTTTGTTTTAAGAACCTTCAAACCTATCATCACTTCTGCTTTCAACATTTTTCTCTGAGCGCATGCCTAGTGAGAAAAGCTACTTAAGGCTCACCCAGCTGATAAAAGTCTAAAGTGCGATCAGACAAAGGAGATCACAAATGTTTAAGTGAGCATACAGTGAAGTTCTTCAGAAACAATGGCCTATACCTACAGCCACATAGCGCAATAGCCTCAGTTACTAACTACTGGACTTTTGTAAGAAAAACCTCAGAAATAATAGGTCTTAGGAATACAAATTTGCCTACTGGTTACCTTCCAGTTAGGATGCCCCCATCCCACATTAGATTTGTCTGGATTCGATTCCCAACTCTTCACCCCTTGTCAGAGTGTCTGGGTTCAAGCCCCAAGTCTACTTCTGCGTTGGCCTTCTGCAAATGCTCAAGAGCCACAAGTGATGGTTCAAGTATTTGGGTCTCCTCCACTCAAGTGGAAAAATCTGATTGAGTTCCTGTTCCTGGCTTTAGCCTGACCTATCCATTAGTATTGTAGTCTTCTGAAATCACTCTGCCTTTCAAATAAACATTAAGAAATAAAATTAACATTAAAAAATTTCAGAAGCCAACATTATGATGACATTTATAATTCTTAGGAATTTGCATGGTGGCGCAGCATGCTAATCCACCACCCCGTGGTGCCAGCATCCCATACAGGTGCCACTTTGTGTCCCATATGGGCATTACTTCATGTCCTGGCTGCTCCACTTCTGAACCAGCTCTCTGCTGGTAGTCTGGGAAAGCAGCAGAGGATGGTCCAAGTCCTTGGGACCCTGTATCCACATGAGAAACTCAAAAGAGGCTTCCAACGCTTAACTTTGGGTCAGCTCAGCTATGGCCGTTGCAGCCACTTACGGAGTGAACCAGTGAAAGTAAAACCTTCTCTCTCTCTCTCTCCTTCCCTCTGTAAAATCTGCCTTTGAATAAAAACAAATAATCTTTAAAAACTAATACTTTAAAATGTATATACTAACATATTCACATCACCACTCAACAGTCATTTCAAAATAACATAACAAATTATTTATGAGTAACCTGTATAGCACAAGTTCAACATATTTGTGGAAAATGAGATTAAAAGATAAGTTCACTTTGCTCCAAAAAAATTATGTGAATCTGTGCATGAGGTGTTTTCATAAAGCCCTGGAAAATGTGGTGTTTGGGTTTTCCTTCCTTTTTCAGAGAAACAGATGCATATACAGAGAATGAGAGAGAGAGAGTACTCTCATTCATTGGTCCACTTCCCAAATGCCCACAGCAGCCAATGCTTGACTGATACCAGGATGGGGAGTAGAAAACCCAGTCCTGGTCTCTCAGTGGGTGGCAAGAACCCAACTCCATGAGCCATCATTGGAGTCTGTATTAACAGGAATCTGAAGTCAGGATCTGGATCCAAGCACCGAACTCAGACCCTCCTACGTGTTCACTGTCATAACTACTATGCCAAACACCTGCCCCAGAAAAGTGTGTGCTAAAAAAGGGCACAAATTCAGAAAATAATTGCACCAAAATAAACATACCTTTGATAATTTTCCCACAGACATGTTCAAATCCTGTCATATGTACACGCACAGAGCTTACGCCCTATGGTATAGGATGCTTAGACTTGCTGGATAAATCATTATGAAGCAATTTGACAAATGTCTGCTGAGAAACTACATCTCTGGAGGACATCAGTTTTGTTTTTGTTAGATCCACGGAGAAGTAAAACTGAGAAGGCAGTAAGAAGACCACCATCCTGCAAATTACAAGGACAGGATGCAATTACATTTATAATTATAAATAGCTTTTATGCATTGAGTGTTTAAGCTATTGAGCATAGCATGAATATAAGGTCGTAAACATAATTTTGCAGGAGAAAAGTGCTCAAAATAGCAAAAGCTTTTAAAAATTGTCAATCTGTCTCATATATTCTGCAAATCATTTCTGAATATGAAAAAATTTCCCATACCGCTATATTAAATACAAAGAAGACTCAGCATTTACGCAAAAAGGTATGTTTAAAAATTGGTTTTCAGTTGAGTGATACAAGTAGCATGAACAAGACAGCCTTTCCCTTACAGTGCTCTGGTACTGCCTCAAGTCTCCATTTCATGTGCCTTACGAAAACCTCAACCCAGAGAAGGGTATCAACTAAGAAGCCAATTTAACACTTCAGCTGTTTACCGGGCCTTAAATCTGACCATTTTGGAACATCTTCAAATGAGCCAGATGAGAAATGACTTAATTAGAATTTTAATTATTTTCTTGCATTCTGGTGGTATTGGGGAGAAGCAGCTTGTTTCTGCAGTTTCTCAGCTGCTCACACAGCTCCCCAAGGGGGTGTTGGTGGTAAATTCCCAGCTCCCAGGAGCGGCTGCCTGACACCTCCCATTGCAGAGCAGGGGGCTGTGGCAGCCAGCCTGTTTGGACTTTTGTTGTAGCCTGAACTCCAACATCTCAGTGGGACACAACTCTCTCCATTCAGTAGATGAACTTAGTGTATTTTGGCTTTAGAATCATGTATCTTTGAACCTATCTGCATTCCTACAGCAACTGGATTCTGAATAATGAGGTGGGAGTCAAATCCTTGATTACTCTAGCTTTTAAGTTGAGTCAGATAAAAGTACTTGTGTGAGTACATGGTTTACATATCTAAATATTATTTCCAGCCCACAAATTAGTTTTTTAAAAGAGTGGGACAACTAACTTGTCTCCAGTTTAAGATTAAATGACACAATTGAGCAAAATCTTGCCCCTATTAGTGCTTAGTGGTAAAACAGTAGTTAGAGGTTTAGATGATTTATACTTCCGTTAAATTGCTACCTTGAAGTGATGACTTACAGATTACTATGAAGTTGCTTGGTTTTGAAATACAGAGAAGGTTAGCTCCCAGTTTTGACTTATTTCTGTGTTTCTACTCATCTTTTCATATGTCTGTAACTATATACCTCTTGGGTGGCCTTTCCTGGTCTAGACGCCATTGTTTGTAGAAGCAGATAAAAACAGAAAAGAACCAGGACAGATCGTTCTTTTATGCAGAGTTTCCAAGGTGTAAACTGCAAAGCACCAATAGTATCTACTAATACGGTTTTATTATGTTCTCAGACCCTACATTAATTAACACTCTAAAATCCCTTCAGCTTTGATAAAAGATATTCTCCTTTGTGGGTTAATGTGATTTAACACGGATCTGACCCTGATATAAAAAACCCTCCATGGACATAGTATCTAGCTTGAATTTGACAACATCATTTTTTAAATTCTATTTCAATTATTACTTTTGGCAAGCTTTATTAAAGCAATGCGTTTTCAAAAGTAACATAGCATCCTTTCTAATAAATTATTTGCTTGCATCTATGTAACCCTTTTTTTTTTAAAAAAATAGTTTGATATTTGTGAAATGAGTACCAACTCCACAATCTTTGGCTTTTACTACCTTAGATGTCTGCTTGCCCCAGAGAACAAAACCATGCAGATCTAAGGTGCGTTCAGCAATTGCTCTTTCCAACCCTCCCCAAGCCCAGTCCAGGCAGCCTTTTTGACCCAGTTTCTGTCACCTGAATCCAAGCCTAGGAGTCCCTGGAATGAAAAACACACAAGGGAGTCCACACTGGACAAGCCTGCTCCAGGCAAAATGCATTGGTTTGGCCTAAGTTGGGTTAATATTCATTAACTATGGATACAGAATGATACGGACATTTTTTTCCTAACTCTAGCAGCAACTAGTTGAAAAATTCATTCATGGTTGAGGGAGATCTAGGTAAGCCCTCTAAATGAGTGCAAACTGGAAGCTCCTGGCTCCCAGCTTTGGATCAGCTCAGCTGTGGTCAGTGTGGCCATTTGGGGAGTGACTCAGTGCAGTCTGTCTGTCCCCTCTCTCTCTCTCTGTGACTTTGCCTTTCAAATAAAAACATACATATATTTTTAAAAATAAACGCAAAGTGAAACTTTTAAGGCAAGAAGAATTATAATTTAGCAGGCATTTTTATTTCTTTGTGTTAAGAAAAAAAATGTGTGGGTCTTCTTAGAAACAGTACAGTAGATTCACTTCAATATGATAAAAATACTGAAATTAGCCATAAAAGGTGTTAAAGTGAATGAACAGCACATGTGTACAGAACTGTGAACGTGGCACACAAATGAGTGAAGTTTATAAAATACAGGTCTAGAACAAAGGGGCAGTCTGTTCAGCCACAGGCTGCCTTACGGGTCAGAGCAACACATAATCACTAATCTTAACAAATCAGAAAAGTACCAACAGAGTCCAGGTTTCGTTTGTGATATTTGGTCTCTTGTCTCTGGCTTGAGTGCCCTCTTCATTTTCAGAGTGGTGACAGAGATTTGAGGAGAGGCTCTTGTTCTCTGTGCTCATTTGCTTAGAAACACATCAGTAATCTCCAAACTTGGGCTCCTTCCTTGAAGCACTGCTCAAAGGCAGAGTCATGTTTACAGTAGAGTGAGTTGTCCCGATAATGATTGATTTATCTAAAACACACAACTGCTGTTTGAGTTGAGAGGTTTGGCAGGGGACCAGGGGATGGCACATAGAAAGCTTACAATCAAACTGAAACAGTGCTTTGAAACAGAATGGATGTGAAGCATCGATTTAAAGTTTAGAGGATGTTTTCCCTTTTATTCTTATCCAGTTTCTCCAATCCAGATCTCCTTCATACACGGGGACTCCAAATCATTATCAACCAGTGGTGATCTCTTCAAGGAAGGAGGGTTACCCTGCACACCAATGCTGGTCTGCTCGGAGAGAGGACAGATTCACCTGTGCTCCTTCATTCTGTACTTTTTTTTTTTTTTTAATGGAAAGGCAAAGATGGAAAAGCAGACAGTGCCACTGGCAAGTGTACTTCATAAAGTTCCCCCAAAGTAGGAGAGTCACTACTGAATGAGGAGAAGCAGTCCTCACACACAGGGAAAGTCGGTGAATCTATGAAAGGATGTTGTCTTTCTCAGGCCACTATGGACAGGGTGTCCAACAGTAAGAAAGATATTCTGGGTATGGCATGGAGGGTAGAGGATGGACTAGAATCTGAAATGATAAATGAGAACCAGTAGATCAGCACTGATGTGCGCAAGCCCCAGCCTTCAGCGTGCAATGCCTGCTCTCCAAATCACGTGCCATTTTCCCTTATTTTCAGATCGAATCCAGCACACAGGCTCAAGTGAGAAGGTGTAAAAGCACAAAGACACTGCAGTCACACAGTATCTGACTTCTGTGGGAGATCACAGGCAGACAAGGTCTTCGGCATATCTAATCGGTAATTGTTCTGTGTGACATTTATATTTAAAAAAATCTTGATTTGTATCAACTCTGAACATACGGCCAGCCCTTTCATTAGTGTGTGTGCTCAACAACAAAATGTCTCCCTTTGGTCTGATATTCAGACAGCAGAAAAGGGCACGAAGCTGAAAGACTTTGGGAGTTTGCTCGAGAGTTGGTGCCAAAATAAAGGAACAACACTTCAGTCAATGCAGAATTTCAAAAAGATCTGGGAGAACTCTTAACAGAACAGCTCACCACCCTCAAATTTGTCCATATGGAAAGCACCTGGACCTTGATGTATTCTTTGCAGTATATTATAAAATGCTGATATATTTAATTTCATATGATTGAGAACAATTTTGCCAGAAGAAAATACTGCCATATAATATATTGGCAACACTCAGTCCCACCACAGTCACACATGAACGGAGGTTCTCAAACATGCTCACATGGGAAGCACCTGGATGTGAAGCTATTCTTTTCAGAGTGCTATACATACTAATACATATTTAACATCATGTGAACTGAGGACAGTTTTGTTTAGTGTATCTAGATTTATACCACATAAAATCGTTCCCACAAAAGCACATGTGCTCACAACTGGGGTTACCAGTTGTTTTCAAAGTATTGCTATTGTATCCAAATGTTTACTTATTCACATGTCTTTATCATCAGTTAATCTAACAAACTGAGAAAATCCAGGCCAATGTCCCCAATTCAATCCAAAAATGCCTATTTGCATTCAGCAAAGGACCCACATGGCCTGGACCCTTGGTTTGAAAATGACAGTTCTGACCAGAACGTTTAATATGCAGATGAGAAGCCTATTGTAGAGACTGTGATCTGTCTCAACTCCTAATTCTGTGGAAGTCTTTCCACACTGACCTGGATCTGAATTTCACCAGTCACTGAATCAGCTGGTTTCTTTCAGCAGGTGCTGGGGGGACGATATTAGGTATTTCTAGTCATGTTCAGGTTTCAGACTTAAAAATCTCTCCTTTTAAAAAGATTGATTTTATTCTTAATGGGAAGGTAGATTTACAGAGAGTAGGAGATACAGAAAGAAAAATCTTGTCTCCACTGGTTCACTCCCCAAACGACCCCAGTGCAGCTGAGCCAATCTGAAACCAGGAGCCAGGAGCCTCCCCTGTGTCTCTCACATGGGTGCAGGGTTCCAAGGCTTGGAGTTGTCCTGTACTGCTATCCTAGGCCACAAACAGGAAGATGTAAGGGAAGTGGAGAAGCCAGGACATGGACTGGCACCCACATGGAATCCCGGTAAGTGCAAGGCAAGGATTTAGCCACTGGGCTCAGGCTTAAATATATCTTAGCTTTTACACAACTCCAGAAAATCAAGCATGTTAGATGAACTGCATTCAAGTGCCCCATCACATAATAACGTAAATGTCATTAAAGAAATAGTAAATTGGAAAACAATCTTGATAACAAATTATTTACACATTATGCTACAAATAAAAGTGCCGAAATTGTTACATAACCTTTTTATGGTGATTAAATACACAAAGTACTACCAAAAAATTGTTTTACCTTCCAAGCAATATTATGATTTCTGTTATTTTTGGTACTCGTACGCTCAGAGTAACAGGTGAGCCAAATTAGGCTTACAAAAGTCCAAAATTACTTACCAAGTAAGAAGTCAAACCAGGACTCAAAGCTACATGTTCTGATTTTAGATTTCTTTCATTTTCCTGGTTCTCTAGAGAACTGACTCATAAACTTCCAGTTTACTTATGGCACCTTATTGTATGTTTTCTGCATAGTTTCCCTAGTTGTATTGTTAATTCTGCGTAACTGCCTACATTGCGTTCCTGCATCCACCCCCCCATTATTGCCAGGTTTGCCGTGACGGTACAACCTGCTGGTTCATGTCCTAGAAGAGACCTCGGATTTCTGTAGCGTGATGTAATAATATTTCTAGTCTTCACATTTATCTTAAATTTGTAATCTTGTGACTATCCGACCCTAATGCTTTGCACAAATTGCTTAAAAATAGCAAATACGGAAATTTCTTTCATGAGCTATTGTTCTTCCCTATGAAAACATTAGCTAGTCCTCAGAGATTAGCCATGATATGCAATGTAGCACATTATAAAATGCTTTCTAAAAAGGTAAACACTAAACACACTGAAGACATTTTTATTATCACACTGCTTGTGTGTAAACATGTCCTCATTTAAGCAGTCATCCGGGCAAGGGAGGAGATAAAGTGCCACCTTGTGCTTTGGCACAATGTTATGGAAGGAATATTGGGAACGCACATTCAATGCGGTACAACATTGTTGAAACTTTTTGATCTAACAGCTTCAACTACCAGGAATTACATAATACCCTCCCGATTATAGCCAATAAGATGCACACAATTTATGCAAAAGAATGCTCATCACTGTTATTCATAGCAGCCATGGATTATAAGTAACTCACATGCAAAAATACGTGCCATTAAATAAAATAAGGCACATTCATGTGATGGAACACTAAATTACCATTAAAACCATCAGATTCTTTTTAAAGATTTATTTATTTTTATTACAAAGTCAGATATACAGAAGGAAGAGAGACACAGAGGAAGATCATCCATCCGCTGATTCCCTCCACAAGCGGTTGCAATGACCGGAGCTGAACTGATCTGAAGCCAGGAGCCTGGAACCTTTTCCAGGTCTCCCAATTGGGTGTAGCGTCCCAAAGGTTTGGACCATCCTCGACTGCTTTCCCAGGCCACAGGCTGGGAGCTGGATGGGAAGCAGGGCTGCCAGGGATCCTGCTAATGGGATCCTGGCATGTGCAAGGCGAGGGACTTTAGCTGCTAAACTACCATGTTGGGTCCCTGCATCAGATTTTTATCATTTATTATTTAATCTTAAGAGAAGCTTATGGGCCCAGTGCGTACCCTAGTGGCTAAAATCCCTTGCCTTGCATGCAGCAGGATCCTATTAGTGTGCCAGTTCTAATCCCAGTGGCCCTGCTTCCTATTCAGCTCCCTGCTTGTGATCAGAGAAAGCAGAAGACGACCCAAAGCCCTGGGATCCTGCACCCATGGGGGAGACCCAGAAGAAGCTTCAGGCTCCTGGGTTCTGATCGGCACAGTTCTGGCTGTTGCAGCCACTAGGGGAGGGAACCAGCAGGTGGAAGATCTTCCTGTCTGTCCTCCTCTCTGTATATCTGACTTTGTAATAATAAATAAATAAATCTTTAAAAAATCAGTAAATAAAGAGAGAAGCTTACAAGCATTCTTTAATATATGTTCCTGCTTTTACTTTGTTTCTGTGGACATAAAAACAGATTGGATTTATTAACACTACAAGGTTAACTTCCTAAATGATGACATCATGAATAATTTAAACTACCTATTTGTGCTTTGTGATTTTATTACTTGTTACAGTAACACTACTTCTTAATCAGAAAAAAAAAGACATGCATATAAAGATGAAGCAAAGATTGTTAGAAACACATCCACTTAGTTTATACCCCAAAATTAACTTTAAATGAAACAGGTTTCCTTAAAAAAAACTTCTAGAAATAATGTGCTTTATAACTATTCACAGCAGAAAATCTTTTCACATAGCCCTCATCTTTACCAAAACATCACTGTGCACAGCTCTCAAAATGTTAAAGCAGGGAGAATCATAGTTTGCAAAACCCAGTGTTAGTTTATCTTTACTTCAAGGCTGTATAATTATACAGCAAAATGGTGCCTTTAATGTAAATTTTCAAAGACATGAAAACTACTAATCCGCCTGGCCAACCAGGGATTTTGTCATTTATTCATCTATACTCCTTACCAATTATTACTAATATTCTTTATTATGTAGACTTCTAAGATCTGGCAAGGGAAAGGGGAAAAATTATTACTGTACTGTTAGGGAAAATTACCTCTTTATAATGAATTAATCTCAGTTTTTTTATGCATTACTATAAACTTAAAGGAAATGGAAAGTTTTATTCTAGACTCCTTTCGTCTTTGCAGCTTCTCAGACTTTTTCCTAGCCATTGGATATTTATTCTTTTAAACAATTGCCCAGGAATATAGTCACATTCCCAGTATAATTAAAATATATCCTAATCCTTCTATTTTTAAAAAATGTATTATCTATTATATATTCTTCTAGCTCAATAACACTAAGCAAGACTAGCCTTTAAACAAACCAGAGAGATTTCTTTGTGCCTTTAAGTTTTTTCTTTTTTGTTTGAAAGGAAGATAATCAGAAGCAGAGATATATCACCCATCGCTTGGTTCTTTCGCCAAATATCGCCAACAAAGAGGAGCTGAAATCCAATCCAGGTCTCCCATGTGAGGAGACACAGCCACTTGAGTCATTCCCTGCTGCTTTCTCGGATGCTCATTAGCAGGAAGCCGAAGGAACAGAGTAGAGCCAGAAATCGAACCCAGGAACTTTGAGTTAGGAAGAAAGTGTCCCAAGCAGCAGTTTAACTGTTGCACCAAAGCACGTGCTGGAACCACTTTTTAATACTTGTGCTAATGGTCTTATCCATCTTGATTAGGTTATCTACGGGTTTTTCAAAGAGTATATAAAATAATTTACAGGAGTATAATTTTATAATGCATTATGTCATTTTCACTCTATTTCACTTTCTGCTGATTTTTTTTACATATTTCTTACCCCCCCAAAAAAAAGATTTGTTATAAACCCTAACATTGGCATGTGTGAAACGATATGCATTATTATCCTACTCAAACTTATAAGCACTCCTTTTTGAGTTCCTTTTTTTTTTAAACTTTTATTTATTTTTTATTGGAAAGTCAGATATACAGAGAGGAGGAGAGACAGAGAGGAAGATCTTCCAACCAATGGTTCATCCCCAAGCAGCCGCAACAGCTGGAGCTGAGCCAATCCAAAGCCAGGAGCCAGGATCCTCTTCCATGTCTTCCACATGGGTGCAGGGTCCCAACGGTTTGGGCAATCCTTGACCACTTTCCCAGGCCACAAGCAGGGAGCTGGATGCGCTGCAAGGCTACTGGTACTAGAACTGGCACTCATATGGGATCCCGGCATGTGCAAGGTGAGAAATTGAGCCACTAGGCTATTGCGCCGGGCCCCTGAGTTCCTTTTTGTTTTCAAAAGGTTCTGGTTGTGGTAAGTCCACCTAGATGTGTAAAACATTGTCATTGATTCCATATTTTTCTGGGCCCTAACTGCTGTTCTAGACTTCGCCGCATCTTTTCCTTCCCCCACCACCTCATGGTGACTTTGCTAACGCTGTTCCCTCCGCAGTGCCCTGCCTCCTGCCCTGTACCTGCAACATCCAAATCATTCCTTAGGGTGTTTATTCTATGATGCAATTCTAGGGTCATCCAATATTCATGCTGGGATGCCTCCACACCCAGTTCTCAATTCCCGCAGAACTAATTGCTTCGTCTGTGTGATTCTCAAGTTCCATCGCTATTAGACACTCAAAAGTGAATCAGATGTCTAAAATTCACATTCAAGGAAAAATGTCTCAACCTCTACCCACAGACTTCAACCAACACATAAGGAAGGATGCTGTTAAGGTCTGACTCAGGACAACTGTTTCACTTCCTCACTGTACTCTTTGTTGCTTACTCCATGCTAGGGATAAACAGATGTTGGACCCATGAAAGAATCACAATCCTAGGAAGAACAGCCCTTCTCCCATTAATTGTCCTGTCTTTCTCACATAGCAAACAATTTAGGTTGTGAGCTCAGAAGGTCTTCCCTCCTATATGGCTGAAAGTAACTTTCTGATTAAAAAGATCAATTAGCAAGTGAGTTTATTTTTTTATTGACCCGACTCTCTGCCCAACATTGAACTCTAAATGTAAAGAAGCATTTTTCAAATTGTGGGTTGTGACCCATAAGAAAATCAATTTAGGGTCATTGAATCAATTTGGTGGGTCACAACTATTATTTTAAAAAAAAAGAAAATGAAATAGAACAGGCTAGAAAACATCATAGTAAATTATATATGTAGATATTGAATCTCAGAGTACTTTGTATTTTTTTGTCAGTTCCAGCAAAAAAAATTAAATAATGCCATCTTAGAGGATATAAAAGAATATGTATTTTTGTGTCTAATGGATTTGAAATCTATTAGAGAAGAATGAAACTGTGCACATGACACAGAGAAAATTCTGCAACTATTTCAAATCCAATTGTGTTTTTACATGATGAATGAGGAAACTTTGATGGGTGATTTGTGCTGTGGTAGGGGTCACTGAAAGCGTGTAGAATTTGGATCCTATGTAGGGACAAGAAGTTTTGAAACAATAATCATGTCAGCCAGTGATTGAGTGGAGTAGATAAGATGTTTACAAAAAGACTCCAAAATATCATTTGCTAAAATTGATTATACAAGTAAATGACTCGCACACATGTACCGCAATAAAGCATGGCCAGTCCACACAGACTCCCCCATACCAACTGCCAACTGATTCCTGCTCTAACTATCAGGCTAGATTCACTTCCTTCCCTCACTTGGCCCTTCTGTAGTTTTCCACAGTAATCTGTACTTGACACCACCCAGCACACAGTACTGACACTGCCTACTGGCTTTTCTGTGCACCAATAAGACTGTTGACCCTAATATTACAATAGTTGAGCCTGCCCGGTTCACATTTTCTATTCCTGAGTCTATCAGAGGGCCAGACCCAGACTCAATATTCCATAAGTACTTGCTAACAAAATAATATCCAAAGTGACTCTAGGTTATCATTTTGGAATGTCACAAATTGTTTTGCATTTAATTACAGCTGTATTTGAAGAGTTCATAGTTGGGTGATGAATGAGAATTTTTATTTTGCCTGTCTCTGTTATATGCCAAGTTACATTTTATTTAAAAACAACAATAATTTTTTAATCTCAAATAAACAGGGTTGTGATGGAGAATAAATGACAGACCAAAAGAAATCCAACCAAGAGAACTTTCCATTCTCTCTCCTGGCTTAATAGTCTCCTTTGAGAAGGGGGTACACAGGTTCTTATGCCAACTTCCAAGCTTTGCTTTCTCCTTAAGGTGAATGTTTGGCATCAACGAATTGTGAAATTATATTTTAAAATTATTCAGCCTGAGAAATACAATAGGCTTTGCATTAAAAGCACTGATTTTGTCTTTCTGTGTATCAAAAGGGTGCATCTTGGGAAGCTAAGTAATGAATTATTAAGGGTGATATTAAACATATCATATAATTAAAGCACATAAATAAAGCCACAAAAGAATCATCAAATGGAATAATAATGAAAAGTCAATACCATTTATTTCATATTTTAAACCTATAGTTTTTCCTTTGACTATTTTTTAGGGTTACAAATATTATTGAGTGGAAGATAGAAGCTCCCCAATAAAGTGTATGCAAGGACATTCACACCAAATTATAAATACAATTTTAGAGAATGCCTAAAACAGACAAACAAACAAACAAAAAGCTCACCATGCGCTCCAAAACAAGGTACCATACACCATTTCACTTGATTCTGCAGCATACTATGATTAGGTCGATTGAGTTTTTATTGTTACAAATCGGGAACTGGACATGTTCAGTGATTGACAATGATTTCTCAGGGCCTGCGTGATAGTGTAGCGGTTAAAGTCCTCTCCTTGAACGCGCTGGGATCCCATATGGGAGCCTGTTCATATCCTGGCTGCTCCACTTCCCATCCAGCTCTTGCTTGTGGCCTGGGAAAGCCCAAACCCTTGGGACCCTGCACCCGTGTGGGAGACCCAGAAGAGGCCTCTGGCTTCGGATTGGCTTAGCACCAGACATTGCATTCTCTTTCTCTCCTCTTCTCTGTATATCTGCCTTTCCAATAAAAATAAATAAATCTTAAAAAAAAATGATTTCTCTCCCATCACACACAACTGGTAGCAGAACTCAAACTACTTTATATTTCTATATTACAGTTTCATACTTTTGTTCTAATTATATTTAACTCAAATTCAACTTGTAAAATATGGCCCTTAGAAAATACCTTTTAGTGTCATATTTCACATGAATTTCCTAAATGTGTTTTTCTTATGTAAAGACAATGAAGTGGTTAGAGTTCAGTACCATTACCCATTCCCTTCCTAAGGTTGACTGTGTGCGTAGGGACTATTCCAACATCCCCTGCTAGCTTGGCAATTCAGAGCAGGAGAGAAAACGACAGGTCCACCACATGGCAGGCCAGCACCCTCTCTCCAGGCCAACAGGCCATTCTGCTAATGGGCTTTTGTATTTTGTAATCAAATAAAGAAGCCACATAATGCATGTTTATCTCTTCACTTGATGGAATTCTGATCTCTCGAGCTACCTTAGATATGTATGTCATAAACAAGCTTCCAGATACATTTGAAATACTTGCAGAGTAGGTTTCAGGGTAGAAGGAAAATACATTTTTCTTTAGAAAAAACCTGGGACATTGGAGGAAAGGGCATTAGGTGATATTTGGGATTATTTTTTAAAAGGGAGCAAATGCAAAGCAAATGTTCTGTTCTCCCTTGATTTCTATACGACAGTTTCTGATGTGACTACCAGTATTACTGCATCATTAGGACTGATGATCATTTGCGGAGTAAACAAAAAGCAATGTCCCAGGATGCACGCCTTCCAGAATATCCTGTCTCTAGAGCACTGGCCACATTACAAACATGACAACAGAAGAATTGATGATAGCATCTGCTTAATCTGGCCTTCGTCCACATGTCACAACTGTAATGTTGCTAATTGAGACTTTTTTTTTACGTGAGATAGTCTAGTTTCTGCATTTTCTATGTTCTAAACCCAGCTTAATTAAATTGCCATTCACGGAAAAGCTGTCGATTTTAATGATATTGTGTCTTTTTATCTAGATGCTGAAAAAACATGCAAGCCGACTGTTGTCTTAATTAGAAAATGGTTGAATTTCCTGACATGACATCATATAATAAGATCAAATCTACTATAGGTTTAAAAAGTTTTTAAAAGGTGCTTAATAAATATTATTAACTGATGTTCCAGATATATGCTAATGGAAAAGGTCAACAAAATACAAACATTAAGGATCTATGCTGAATAACATCAGCACTCATTTAATTTGTGAGATAAATAGTTAAGCTGACACATAATTTTATACAAAAATTTTTAATCGTGGTGAGAATGACAAAAAATTTGGTAAGAATTTACTCTCATCTTTTCTGCCATGAAATCTAGCAAAATTTATGACTCCTGATGAGGAAAACTGAGGGTCTGCAAATATTAGAAGAGAAACCATTAACTATTAGAAATTAGTAAGACATCTGTATTTAAATTAGGTTCTTCCATAATTAAGACAAAATAAAAATATCTTTCTCTCTGAACACTCATTTTTGTCAAATGGACTTCCAAATAATTTTCATTCAAAATCTGGATACGTTCTAAGTGGTAGTATTTGTATCTGTGTCTACTTCTATCAGTAGGAAATTGGTGCATGATCTCTGAATTGGCATCTAACTACCATTCAAATATAACCAATTATATAAGGAACATGTACTATAAGCTCTTCTTTTAGATACATGCTCCTGAGCATTAACACAGCTGTCTTTTTCGTGCACACCGAGACCATCGCCCCAACACTCTAGTACACACTGGAGAGTCCACAAAAACTCATTGTGAGTCTAGAGAGCCTTGCTGCAGCCACACTGCTCACGAGTTAGAACCTAAGTGTATGGCCAATACTGCCCTCTAGTGGTACGCATACTTAGGTAGGACTGGATACGAAAGATTCCACCTGAGGTCCCACTCAACACTATTACATGTGAATTGTTTATGGTAGTAGATGGACTTCTGAAAAAACAAACACAGGAATTTTTTGACAAGTTAATATCCTTCTAAGATTGTAACATAAACCTAAATAAGCTTTATCCAAATTGTCTGTGGGAAGCAGATGGGTTATATCTTTGTAATATTATCATATTTTATACATATTGAGAGAAATGTCATATTTACTGTGAAGACCAATTGGGTTGAATTATGTTGTTGAAAGGAGATTTGAGGCGCATGGCAAGGGTGCTTAAAATACATCAGGACTATCAAAAGCCATCCTATAATTTAATACTGACTTTACTTATATAATTTGGAAACGCATCTTCTCATGGCCCGAGGGCTGTTCAGTCTAGAGTCATCTTCACTCTCATGTTGTCTGTTCTTATTATAGAAGGGAAAAGAATGTACTGCTCCAGTCGCACTCCTAACCAGTGATTAGCGAGGTTCTTGTGCCATCACTTCTGTCTGTAGGACTGCAGCAGAGACATTTCCGACCTAGGGACCGCAGGCTGAGCTGAATCAACAGCCAGCCACAAACCCTTAAGAACTGTAGATATGGAAGGACTGTCCTTGAAGCCAGTTTCCTCTTTTGCTGGGAGATCCAGGCATTTTCCTCTCTTATGTACAAGATCCATTCTCCACATCTGACTAACGTGCGAGGTATGGCAGAATGGAGATTGATCTGCCCAGATCCCACTTTTTGCTACCTTGGTGGGAGAACAGGGCTGTATGCAATGCCTTTCAGTTTAGCATTCACTTTTTGAACAGTCAGGATGAAACCAAAGTTATTCCCTATTCGAAAATTAAAAGGTGAAAGAAAGGGCAAAAGCATAGCATTGTCATTAATAAAACTAAGAGTGCTTGCACATGTACAGGGTACAATACTATTAACAACATTGGCAAGAATTTGGCACGGAGATATGTCCCTGGCAACTATTTTGTGCCCTCCAGCTGCACTGGGCATAACTCAGGAGAATCTAATTTGCATTACTCAGCATTAGACCTGGAAAGACCTCACTCATCCATCAATGGTCCAGACACCAGCAGCAGTTGAGGTGTAATTTGAAGTTGATGAACACTTGCTGTCTAGGAGTATAAGGCTATTTTCTTTTTATACAAACGAATCTGCACCTGTCTGTTACACTCAGGGCAAACTCTCAGTAAAACTCTAATTTGTTTAGAGTCTAGATTCCTAGGCCAATAATGTCTTCCGGGATAATTTTTTGTCTCTCATTATAGGATGCTCTGGCCATCCCATGCCTCTTGATGGCCTCTCCTGATAATTCAGCACTACACGCCTGACGTGTGTACTCTGTGCCTCGTTGTATCTCACATCTCCTCCTTCCCTGTTCCCTTTTCTAAACTTCTTCCTTAAAATCATGTGTCCCGTTTTTCAAGGATTTTTCCACCATTAGGTGCTAAGTAATCTTGATAATCTAATTTAATTAAAATATTTATTTTTACTTAAAAATTACCTAAGTAACTTTTAAAAATATTTATTTGTTTTTGTTGGGAAGTCAGATATACAGAGAAGAGGAGAAACAGAGAGGAAGATCTTTGGTCTGTTGACTCACTCCCCAAGTGGCTGCTAACAGCCAGAGCTGAGATGATCCAAAGCCAGGAGCCAAGAGCCTCTTCCAAGTCTCCCACACAGGTGCAGGGCCCTAAGGCTTTGAGCTGTTCTCCACTGCTTTCCCAGGCCACAAGCAGGGAGCTAAATGGAAAGCAGGGCTGCCGGGATTAGAACCGGCACCCATATGTGATGCTGGCATGTTCAAGGCGAGGAATTTAGCTGCTAGGCTACCATGCTGACCTAAATAACTTTGAAAAATATGCATTTATTTATTTTTATCTAAAAGGCAGATACACAGAAACAAGGAAATACAGAGACAAAGATCCTCTATCTGCTGGTTCACTCCCCAGGTGAACCTGAACTGATCTGAAGCCAGAAGCCAGGGGCTTCTTGTAGTTCCCCCATGCAGGTGCAGGGTCCCAAGGCTTTTGGCCCATCTTCTACTGTTCTCCCAGGCCACAAGAAGGAAGCTGGATGGAAAGTGGGACAACTTGGACGTGACCCGGCACTCATATGGAATCCCAGTTTTTGCAAGACAAGGACTTTAGCCTTTAGGGTATCACACTGGACCCTAAGTAGCTTTTTTAAACTTAATTTTTACTGCATAATTTTGTATCTATGTGAGAGGTCCATAGTTACCTAAGTTCTCTAATGTGTAATCAACAAAGAAATTTCAAGTAAAATTTCATGAAATGGATATTTTCAGCAAGTAAATGCTTTAAATTTATCAGCTCATGCCTGACTTTACTCTGCTCAAACTTGGCTTGGAGAGCTATGATCACTTACAATAGAGATTCAACAATAACAACAAAAATTTCATTTACCATGTAAGAATACAAATCAAAGCTAAATGAGACTTCACCATACAGAGAAAATGGCAAAATTTTAATAACACAAACAACAGAACTACTAAAGAGGATGTGAAAAATGTGCTCTCCCAAACTCTGCAGTGTAAATTGGTACAAACACTTTCATTGGTAGAAACTGATAAGGCAAAACATCACACATCTAGCAATTCCACTCAGATAGACATGTAACACAAGGGCCTATATTACTAAAATGTATGTACATGACTGTTCAAAATAGTATTAATTGTACTACAGAAAAATGGAAACTGCCCACAAGACTGTCCACTGTCAGAGAGATACAGTGTGGTAGATTCTCACACTGACAGCAGTTAGAGTAAAGGTCCTAAAATGCATTCAATGATTTGAATACATTTCAAAAACAATGTTAAGATTAGACACAAGAGCACGTATGCTGTATGATTCATTTCATACAAAGTGCACAAAACAAGATTATTTTGACCAAAAATGGTTGCCTGGATGGAGAGAGCAAGAAACATGTGGCACAAAATTGCCTGAGAGGGGCTATGTGGTTCTGGTTCAATTCTATTTCTTCATAAATAAGTTTGCCTTGGGAAAATACATCAAGAGATATACTTAGGATAATATATACCTTCATTTATGTGTATCATATCCCAATTAAAAGTTCTAAAAAGTAAACCATCAAATATAAGACTTAGTCATACAAAGATCAGGGTTGTCCATTTGGAAGAACTACTTAATTTCATTATGTACTATTTTAAAATCTTCATAAAATCACCATTATATCAACAATAATGTACTTACTCATAAAATTTCATGGGATACTTTTAATTTTAAAAGATGTTGTTCTTGGCCACGTGTTTTTCTAATCTAGGGTCCAGAAAATACAGTTCCTGTTAATTATTGTCATTATAGAACCATAAGCAATAGTATGAATATTAAGAGTCCCATACATTTAGCACCTTAAACTGTTTTTCTGGAGTGTTTTCTTGTCAAAGCCCATATGCAGTACATGCAGTCTTTATAAAACCAAGTTATCAACATATGTCTTTCTCTTGCCTCATTCTGTTATGAAGACCTAGACAAAGAACATCTCTGAAATGACAAGGAAATGTTTTAAGAAGAAATAAAAAATCGTTTCTGGATCGATGCTCCTAACAGTGAAAGTAGTATATCATGCACCATGCCAAGACAATTAACAGCTAATCGTGTCTGGTGATCCGTGAGTTGTCAATGGGAGTTAAGAAAATGATGAATAAAAGTGACAGGTAAAGACCAATGCCAATGGATCAGTGTGCTCAAGATAAGCGTTGATTTTATCCTCACACCTGGTCAGCTTGAACCTCCTCCAGTCAAATTAGCCCACATCCTTATCATTTCACCCACCCTGACACCTTTATCCATTCTATTCTATGCAGAAAGAAATACTACGACAGCTCAGGAAGTGAGATGCCTGGAGACCAATGGCTCCACAGTACTTCTCGAGAATAATTCTAGTCTTTTCTATGTAAGCTACAGCAAGACTGGTATTCTCCATCCACTTGCATCACTCCTACATTGCCAGTCTTATACTGTGTACCCATTCAGTGGAGCAGAGATTTTCAGACTTTAATGTGAATGCCAAGCACTGGAAGATTGCTGAATTCCAGAATAAATGCTTTGGGTAAGGCCTGAGATTTAGCATTTCTGATGCTTCTACTTCATACACAATTTTAGAGAAGCCAGGACCAGGTAGTTTGAAGGCGTTTCTCCAGGTTGTTAGGCATCACTGGGTCAGGATTTCAGGAATGTGAGATAGTGTTCCAGAGAACGCACACATAAACAAAAAACACTGCAATCTAGCTATCCCCACTTTCAGAACAGACTGGGGTAAATGGTGGGATGCTTTAATTATTAGGAAGACGTACTGAAAACTAAACAAACACAAAATGCTAGGAAGAGCATTTGGAATAAATGTGTTCCAAGTGACACAGGGACACATTAAAATGGATTGTGCATGTTGTGCTTAATTTTGGACCCAGAGATTAAAGCATAGATAAAGAAGCTAAAAAGATATACAGGAGTTGTATAATGAGTAAGATTTAATGCTACTGTATCCCAGACTAAATCGATAACTGGCAACCTAACCGGGCCAGATATTGAGAGAACATGATTTGCTTTTCCCTTTCTTCGCTTTAATGGATTCTCTCGCCATTGGGTAATTCCAGTCTTACAGATTTTATTTTAAAAGTGCCCCAAGACAGAACTCCATTTGAGAAAATGATATGTATGTTGAAAAAACTGTGATACCTGAATCCTAAAACCACATATTTTTGCAGGTCAGTAAAAACAGATTTTTAAAAAATCTATTTCTTATTGGTTACCCTAACAAAACATCCCACTCTATAATATATATAGCCTTTCCATCAGCTGGACCTGACTGATATCAGTACTAATGTTCTCAGGGTGGCTATTTGGAAAAAAAAATGGGAAGACATTAGTAAGATGATCAAGTGAAGTGTGAGAGACTGCAAGAAACATTGATAGAGTAGATGTCAGTGACAACCCCTCCTGATCTACTTGCCATTCTTCTTTAGATCTTCTTGAGACCTTCAGTTTTTTTTACTGCTAAAATAAAGATAAACAAGTAAATGATCTCAAAGGTATATAAATTCTGTTCCAATGCCACATGTTTAGGTTTGATGACTTTTCCCTTGGCAACTTTCATCCCAACTTCATGTTTATTTTTACCCCTGTGTTATTATTGCTTTCTGTTTCTTTCTTTCTCTCTGCTTTTCAAATTACAGGGTTGAGTAAATGCCTTCACATTGTGCCAGGAAATTGTTGAAACCCAGGAGTCATCTAAGAAAACTGAAAGCTGTAGAGCAATCAAACAAGTCAATCACGTATTGACCCGCTTATGATCTGCGCTTGCTTGCACTCTAGGCACCAACTGAAAGATTCAAACAATATATACCAGATACATTGTTTAGAGGATAGTGAAACGACTTGGACCATAACACACCAGAGAGTGTGTTTTGACCAGCTTGTAGTTTTCGGGGGCTGGTGTTGCAGCATAGTGACTAAATCCATGGCTTGTGATGCCACAATCCCATATGACAACTGTTCAAGTCCTGGCCACTCCACTTTTGATCCATCACCCTGCTAATGCACTTGGAAGAATAGCATGTTCCAAGATCTTGGGTTCCTTCAAACCATATGGGAAACATATGAAGTTCCTGGCTCCTGGCTGTAGGCTTGGGCATGATTGAGTCCTAGCCCAGATCTTGAGTTCCAAGCATTTGGTGAATGAAGCAGTATGTAGAAGATCCTTCCTTCTCTGTATCTCCTTCTCTTTCTATAATCCTGCCTTTTAAATAAATAAATATATTTTTAAAATTCCATGTCTAGCTACATCCATTGATTGTTCTCTAAAGGTATATACTTAAGGGCACATACTCTCACACTAGATGGCTGCGGTTCAAATTTCAGTTCTGTCTCTTAGCAACAGCAGGACTTCGTATTTTTCTGCTTTGTCCCAGGAGTGATGCTAGTGCTGACTCTCAAAGATGCCATTTGGATTAAATGAATGAATTAATTTATATAGCACCTGGAAAGGAGCTAGATTACTGGGTTGGATTAAGAGAGAGCTAAAGAATCATCTGTTTATTTGTTTGCTTGAAAGATGGGCTAAACTGAGTATCCACACATACATATTTGGTGAAACTACTCAATGAAAGAAATAGTGTTAATAATTTCATTGTTGGAGAAAATGCTAGCTGGACCACAGGGGAAAACAGGAGAACGCTGGTCTGGGCCTGAGAAACAGCCAAACAGAATAAAACTGAGAGGTCTGATTACAGCTCTCTGGTTGGTGGTGCTATTAGACAGAGACTGCTTCTCTACAATCACAGGTGGCCTCCTTCCTCACCTGCTGCCTCCCTCCCCCGGTCATCACCTTACGCCTTCAGCTGCACAGACTCCTATAGTCTAACATCTTCCCAGATTTCTACCCATGGATAAATTTGGATAAGTGTCAGGACACAAACTGTTTGCAGTATGTATTTTTAAACAACCAGTATTCTATGGTCTGGGTCCAGAACATTTCAAAATGATAAAGAATTATGGACTTGTGACATCACTAAAGTTTTCTTTGGGGCTCAGCTAAGAAAGGGAGCCTTTCAGCTTGTAAATCCCTTCTCTACTGTCTATAATAATGGTTGTGACAAAATAAACCATCGTTCTCATAAATTGGCATGCTTCTCATGATTTTATTTATGATTTATTTTATTTCATCATTCCATCAACCCTTTCAGGAATGCTCCCTCCCTGCTCCCCATAGGGAAACAATGGCTCAGAAATGTTAGGCCAGTTGCCAAAAGTCACACCAGACACAGAACTAAGATTTTAAAGGAGGTCTTTCTGATTTTCCCATTCTATACAATTTCAAAGGTTAAGCTGCTATCTTAGCATTAAACACACAATTCTTCAAAGCTAACTTTCACATTCTTGACTCCCATAAAAATTGCACATTGCTTTCCCAGAACCCGTGTAAGACTGAATCATAATTGTTTGAGTATTGGCTATAAACAATTCAGTGGCAGACATCAAGTGATCTTTTTTTTTTTCATTTAATATTTAGAATAAAATGAATATAAAATAATTTTAAAACATGTATGAATAGATAAATCAAAGAAGAAAAAAGGCCAGTCTTTTATATAAAACTTTCATGTGGTAAATGCCCTCTGGATAGTTCCCTGTAGTCTTCTATAGAAATATAGAAATGGGGGGCCCAGCGGCATGGCCTAGTGGCTAAAGTCCTCACCTTGAACGCGCTGGGATCTCATATGGACGCCGGTTCTAATCCTGGCAGCTCCACTTCCCATTCAGCTCCCTGCTTGTGGCCTGGGAAAGCAGTTGAGGATGGCCCAAGGCCTTGGGACCCTGCACCCGCATGGGAGACCTGGAGGAAGTTCCTGGTTCCCGGCTTCGGATCAGCTCAGCTCCAGCTGTTGTTGACACTTGGGGAGTGAATCATCAGACGGAAGATCTTTCTCTCTGTCTCTCCTCCTCTCTGTATATCTGACTTCACAATAAAAATAAATAAATTAAAACAAAGAAATATAGAAACGGGATCTTATAATAAATGAATATATTTGCCTAGAGAGAGGGTACATTATGGATGGGTATGCATTCAGATTTTTGAATCATTCCTAGTTTAAACCCCATCTCTATCTTTAATTGGCTTTGTGAGTTCAGAAAAAATGTTTAATTTTTCCAGATTTCAGAGCTTCCTCATCTGTAGAGCAGAAATAATAATAAAGCCTGAACATTATAGTCATTGTGAGTGGTTAGGTATCTAATTTATATGAAATCCACATGCCAGTCCTGGTCACCTTGTCCCATAAAATTGAAGAAATTTGTCTAGAAGCTCCAATCAAGAATGTCAGTAAGCCCAAGACACTCCACAAGAGTTCTGCATAATCACACAGAGCTCAAGTCCTTCTTAGCTGCCCCGTCCTTCCTCTTCCACTGCGTACTCAGAGACCAGGGACAGAGCAGTAGGTGTGTGGAACATAGGCATACTGCTGGGTCATCACCCTTACTAAGGAGCCAGAGGCACAGCTGGGGCTCAGGGGACTCTCAGGGTGGCAAGGAAGAGTAATTCCTTTTCTTCTGCATGTGAAGATAGAAAGTTTGGGTTTTCCAAGCTTCTGGGGAATAAGAGAGTTCTTAATTGGCCAGCCTCCCTGGCAATAGAAGGATGACCAGTGTTGGGTCCAGCCTTTGGCTGCCCCCTTCCCACTAAGCCTCTCAAAGACCTCTTAAAATCCCTAGATTGCCTAGGTTGAAGGAGGCAGAAGGTTCCATAAGGAATTCTAAGGCTTTATTATCTGGGAAGACCATACAATAAGTAAGACCACTCTTAAGCTTTATTTATGAAAGTAGTGGGTTAAATTTTTGCTTGTTTGTTTTATAAAGCTGACACAGTGGTTCTCATGTCTATTCAAGTGGCAGAGCAACCAAGAGGGCAGGTGCTTTTAAGGGCAGAAAAGTATGACTGCTTTAATTTAAAATAAAAATATAGTTTAGAACTAAAACAGTGATCACTTAATATTAGATTTTAATATAGGCAAGTAGTTCTAGGTGAAAAAAGTTTAGTGTATTTGAAATTGAGACAAATGTCTCCATTAATTTAATCTGCTGTTACCTAAAATGGTAGAGTACCACTATTCAACCACAAGAAGCAATGAGGTCTAGCAAGGAGGACACAAGGGCTGGGTAGGACTTAGTCTGAGTCTTATTTTGAAGCTACATTCGTAATTCAATGATATAGGTTAAGGCATGGCACAGAACCATCCAGTCACGTGCTTATCAAAAATTATCAACCACAAATGAGGCACAGTGCTGTCCTAGGGACCACCTCATGAATCTTGTAAAGAGATAATAGTCCTGTGAACCTGAAGAGTCTATAGACTAAGGCCAGGGAATTTTCAACATCTTATGAAGTCTAAAATATGGGTGCACTCTGGAGATTGGGAGAAAGAAGGGCTTCTAACAGAATGTAATGTCAGTGGAAGAAAGGGAGATACAACAAATAAGTAAGTTGATAACTGACTGTATCTTTTAATGGGTCCACTAATATAGGGATGGATAAATAGAATGCAGTTATTTCGCAGCAAGTCTTTATGTACATCTTTCTTATATAAAGTTTGAACTAGCTGAGATTAAGAAAGCAGATCTGCAGGTAAAGATAAATCTCATAGGATAATACTGAATTAAAAAGCAAATGGTGTCTACATTCTAGTGTCACTTAAGTAGTACAAATATTCTTTTTAAAGAAATATTTATTTACTCTTGGGCCCAGCCGGTGGCCTAGTGGCTAAAGTCCTCACCTTGAATGCCTGGGAACCCATATGGGTGCCAGTCTTAATCCCGGCAGCCCCACTTCCCATCCAGCTCCCTGCTGGTGGCCTGGGAAAGAAGTCAAGGATGGCCCAAAGCCTTGGGGCACTACACCCACGTGAGAGACCTGGAGGAAGTTCCTGGCTCCTGGATTCAGATCAGCTCAGCTCCAGTCATTGCGGTCACTTACTCCTTAAATTACCTCAATGGCTGGGGCTGTGTCAAGCCAAACCCAATAAATGGATACAGGGTTCCCAGAACTCTCTTCCACTGTTTTCCCAGGTGCATTAGCAGGGAGCTGTATTGGAAGTAGGGCAGCCAGGTTTCATCCTGGCACCCATATAGGATTCAAGTGTCACAGTGTAGGTAAAAGCTTAGTCTGTTGCACCACAATGTTGGCCTCCCATTCAAGTATTCTTGTTCTTCAAACAGTAGCATAACTTATCTTAGGAGCACTTACTTATGTTTGAAAGCGGATCCTCACCTTGTATCCACCAGGATCCCATGTGGGCGCCAGACCAGCTGCTCCTATCCAGCTCCTTGCTTGTGGCCTGGGAAAGCATTTGAGAATGATCTAAAGCCTTGGGACCTTGCACCTACATGGAAGACCTGGAAGAAGGTCCTGGCTTAGGATTGGCTTAGCTCCAGCTGTGGCAGCCACTTGGGAAGTGAACCAGCAAACAGAAGATCTCTCTCTCTCTCTCTCTCTCCTTCTCTTTGTATATCTGCCTTGCCAACAAAAATATTAATAAATAAAATCTTTTTAAAAAGTGCAGCAACATATTTCAGATATTGGATGCATACCAGAATCATGAGCATGGTTATCTCCAGAGAATGGGAAATGAGATGAGTTATTAAGGGATTCCAGCTGGATAAATAATATTTTAGTCTTAAAAACATAAAACAATGGAATATTATTGAATGTTATTTATTCATTGTGGGTGGTATATACAATGACATGTTTTACATTATTTTTTGAATGTCCTAAAGTACTTAGGGCTTTTTTCTAATTTTAAAACATTAGTCCAGGAATAAAATATAACATCAGTAGTAGTAAACTACTTACTGGCAAAATAGAAATTATACCTTATGTAAATTATTTTTAAAAAGTGATACAGTTTATGGGTCCATTTGGCAGCATATTGTGTTAAGTCGCCACCTACAATCCCAGCATGCCAATGTGGGTAACAGTCCCAGTCCTGGCTGCTCTGCCTCCCTGCTGTTGCATCTGGGAAAGCAACAGAGGATGGTCTGAGTACTTGGATCCCTGTTACCCACATGAGAAACACAAATGGAGTTCCAGAATCCTGGCTTTAGCCTGGCATAGTCCAGGTCATTGCGACCACTTGGGGAGTGAACAAGTCTATAAAAACCCCTCCCCATCCCTACAATAACACTGCATTCCAAATAAATAAATACACAAATAAATAATTCTTTTGCAAAAATAACTTATAAAATTATCTATAAATTCTAAAAAAATATTTTTCTGAAGCTATAGGAAGACTCACTGAGCTTATCCCACATATGTTGTTCCAACACTGAAACTGACAAACTAGAATTTCATGTTTTATCCCTGGAATTTCTGGTAACAAAGAGCAAAGGATAAATGGAGAGGAAAGCCATGGGCCTCAGAGACTTGAGGAACACAACCTATAGACCTCTGTCCTCCAACATACTGACCAAGGACCACTTGGCCAAACAACAGATCACTCTATTTACCTAACTCTTCTATTCCAAATTTCTAGTAGGAAAAATGATGCTCACAATCAAATATCACTAGAGAAGTTTATGGGGGGTGGAGGAGGAGTGTTCAAACATCTGTTATAGCCATAGGCAATAGATGTTTGATATTCAAGCCATTATGTAATGTCTACTTGTATCTATTTATATACAAGGAAACCATAAGTTAAAACTATTGATGAAAATATGTATTATCACCCTACACAGGGTTGACTGAACAAATCAGAGCAAAATAAAATGATAAAGTGAACTTACAGTACTTTGTAATTAACAGCTAAAATATTGACTACTGAAAAGCATGGCAGGGCCCACTCTCCTGCTGATCATGAATACTGTGCACCCCTTCTAGCACTGGTGGAATTCTTAGTAATTCAGAGTGAAGCCCAACTTACCAGTAAAATACTGCGGTAGTCTTCAGCAAACACTAATTACCTGGCTAATTTTGGGTTACAACTGCCAAATATGAAGTTGTGCACTTCACCTATGACACTCAAATACAGGAAAAGTTAAAGCACTTTTAAACTCTAGCTCTAAGTTTCTACTTGCCAGGTTGTTAAAATGCCAGATACCATTAGGCCAGGCATTGGCTCACTCATCCAGGGTTCAGGGAGAGTCAGGACTTCAGCAGATGGTGTTGGTCCATCATTACTGCTACCTTGATGTGTACTGTCTAGGGTAGCCTGGTCTGTTTTGAACAAAGGCAGTTATCTCCAATCCTTCTGACCTAACATGGATCTCCAAATCTCATGCTTCCTGGCAGCACAAGCCTGCAGTTCAGCTGCTCAAGATGCTGCATGCAATTGTTTCCTCAGTGAGCACATTGGACCTGAGTTCTGCTAGGCTTATAAATCCCCAAAGGCTGTCCCTTTCAAAGTCTCTGTCTTTTCTCTTCATTTCAGGCTATATTTTTCTATGTCTTATTCTGCTATGGCATATGTATAATTCTTAATTGGAATTTGTCAATAGGTAACACCTATTTGTAAGTACAAATAAAGTGTGAGTAAAAGTTCATGGAAATGAGAATTATTGCCTATAAGGATTTTAGGAAAGAATTTTGTCCTCTCCTGATTCTCTTTGTTTTTCCTCTCCCCTCCCTTTCCCTCCTCTTCTTTGCCCTCTTCCCTCCTCTCCCCTTCCTCTCCCTTCTTCCCTCCCTTCTGTTCTCCCCTCACCTCTACTCTCCATTCCTCTCCCCTTCCCTTCCCTTCCTTATCTTTGTGTTTTTTTTCTTTCTTTCTTTCTTTCTGATTAGTTCAAAGTCTGTGATAAGATTCCCCAATTAGAGTGCAATAAAGCTTTCAGTTGGTATTTCATCCCAGCCAATTGCTTCCCCAGTTTTCTTGTAATTCCCCCTCTGCCAGTTGGGGAATTAGTTGCCAGTTTCCTCCAGGGGTTGAGTTTGAACAGCAAAATTCCTCTACTCCCAGTCCACCTGCTAACTCCCTCATTTTTCAGGGTGAAATCTTCATCCCACTCCACAACACATCCTTTTAAGGGTTTCCACTCTTACTTTTCTCCATGTGTGAGCAGAGTCAGGATCTCTGACCATTTTGAAATGGGGAGGTGGTCTCTGTTTTTAAAACTAGAGAAGGTCCATTAGGAGTTACATTCAGTTCCCATGGCAGATATAAACAACAACCAAAAAACCCTGTCAAGTTGTAAGTTTTCAGGAAGAGGAGGCAAAATCCAGGATCTAGCCATGCTTGAAACTATCCCTGTCAATCATTCAGCCATGACAATAAATCAATTCCCTTTATTTGCTTAATTGGTCATATGAATTATCTGTATATCTATGTTTATTGCAGTTCCAATCACAATAGCTAAAATGGGAATCAATCCAGATGTCTGGATGATTGGATAAATAAAATGGGATGTACATACATATACAGTGCGGAATATTATTCAACCATTAAAACAATGAAATTCTGTTTTTTACAACACAATGAATGCAACTTACAACCACTATGTTTAGCGAAACACACCATTTCCCAAAAGAAAAATGTCATACTTTTTCCCGATCTGTGATAAGTAAACAAAAATGCAATCTATATGAACAAGACTGACATTTTGAGATTTAATTATTGCTTGCAGCCTTTGCTTATATTCTTGAAGAACAGCAGGTTATTTTTTTCCTTACTACATATTTGTTGAATTCTTTACCTAATGGAATTAGAAGTCTGTGATTTTGGAGTGAAATGGAAGTATGCCATTGTAAAAATGTTTAAAAAGAAAGAAAGAAGGAAAGAGGAGTGTGGGTGTGGATGTGGGCAGGAGGGAAGCTAGGCTGGTGACCAGCACGAGGCTCTTGAATCTGCATTGTGAAAAGCATAAAATTGGTTCACCAATAAAAATAAATTAAAATTAAATAAAATTCTGAATGGCCTTCACTTTTAGGATGAGCTACATTGGCTGTAATTTGTGCTTAGTTTCATAATGCCCACAGTGCTTTCACAGGAGTTATTTCATTTACACTTTGGTTCATGCATTTATACTTGTTTTTAGCCAAAAGGCTGAGAGGCAAGGTGGTTCACGCCTTTAACAAATATTTATTAGGTCTACACAACAGCCAAATTCCAGTGTAGAATAATACACAAAAAGATTAGGCCATGCCCTCATGAAATACATAATCTTAGTATTGTGACTTACTTTGAAACTTCATTCAACATGAAATGAACCAGGATCTCATGGCTTCTTCATTCCTCATGATTTGAATATATTACCAAGAGGCTGGGCAAGCTTGGAAAACCAGCCCTGGATAGACAGGTATTCTCTGGTACTCCTATCCTCACTCACCTATGGCTCATGCTCCTGAAACCAATGATCTCTGGATGATTTGGTGACATCAAGCAGTACTTACTTGGTAAAAGTGAACAAGTAAGTTAGTACATTGCGAGCTGGCAATCATATTAACAGTTATCTAATAAAACACCTTGACCTTGACCTCCTATAATTATAGGAGATAAATGGTGTGAAGTCATCCAGACTAGACTACAAAGGTACCAAACCACAAGCTAAAATTAAGTCCTCACTATTTTAGTATTATGGAAGTCATAAACGCTTGTTAATTTAAAAAAACCTAGATAATACGAAATAGTATAAATCAGAAAATAGATTACCTGATTCACATCCTTTGTCCAAGAAAACAAAAGAAGCACCCCACTAAGAAGCTAATATATAGATGCAGACACATAGTATGGGGTTGACATGTCCATAGCCATTCCTTGACATCGACAAAGATTTGGATTTCACACCTCCCTTGGATATCAAAATTCATGGATACTCAAGTCGTTTATACAAAACAGAACAGTATTTATAAATAACCTAACACACCCTTCTAACATATTTTAAACGTCTCTAGATTACTTACAAAAATTTAATACAAATGGTTATGTAAATAATTGCTGTACTGTAATGTTTACAGAAAGATGAGAAGGAAACAAGTCTACATGTATCCAGTACAGATGCAGTTTTACTTTCTAACATATTCTCTGTGGTTGGTTGAATTCATAGACACATAACTCACAGGTTGAGACAGTCAATTCCATACGTATCTATGTATGCAGGTATATGTGTGTGTGTCTATATATAAACACACATACACACACACACACACACATATATACACATATATATTAACATAATTGAGAACATGTTGAACATTCTCATTCACTTGATAATATATCATGAGCATATTTCTGCGACTTTGATTAGTTCCTGCAATTAATTTTCTGTTGGTGTAGTACTTTACTGCGTAGACATGGATTTATATCTCTGCTATTTCCAAACATTAAAAATTTCCCATTTTTGTGTTACAAATAATGCTTTATGAATGTCTTCATACATAAATCATTGTGCATATATCTGATAATTTCCATAGGATAAATTACTTAAGGAAAAATTATTGGATAAACATTGCAAACATCAAATACGCAGTCTCAAAGTGTTCTTTAGGACAGTTGTATTCTCCTCCCTCCCCAATGAGAAACAAGCCTATCACAAAAAAGCACTGTTTCTATGATTTGGTTTATATTAAACATCCTCAATAGACAAATGTATAGAGACACAAAATGGAAAGACCGAAGCCTACAAGGGTCAAAGGGAATGGGAATTGACTTTAATAGGTACAAAATATTCTTTTTGGAGGTAACAAATTTGTTATGATTGCAGAATTCTGCCACTATAGTAAAAAAAAACTATGATTGTACACTTTGGTTGAATTGTATGGTTTATGAACTACACTCCAACAGAGCTAGCTAAAAGTAAACCTGAAGATATAAGCTGTTTGACTATCATATATGTTGCAATTTTATTTTTCCAATGGTCTTAGGCCTTGATTTTGTTTACAGTGGTTTTTGTACTGAAAAAAATAAGTATTCATGTAGTAAATTCTCTTAATCTTTTTTGTTATGTTTTTGTATCTTTCCATGCCTAGAAAGACCATCCTACCATTATCATCAAATAAATATTTATCTATATATTGTCCTAGTTCTCTTTGGATGTGTTTACTTGTTTGTTACATCTAAATAACATCTTAGGAATGTGCTTACAAATTTTGCAAGTATTGTGACGGCTCTAACTGGTGGCATAAACTTTAGTTTTTCTTTCCTTTTTTTTTTTTTTTTTTTGGTAGCATCAGGAAAACAAGATCATCAGTGTTTACAGTGCTCCAAATCAAATTTTATTTCTCCTTCATTGTGTTCAGACTGGAATATGGCTTAGCTTCTGCGATAAATCAGGAAGTGCCCTACCTCCCCCCTCGGCGGCATCCTTCAAATTACACTTGGCAAATTATATTGTTGGATATGTTACTTGTTGAGTTGACTTCAGAGCTATAATCTGGAAGTTTGTCTAATTGGACTGATTAGTTTTGGTCTTGTGGTCATGAAAGAACCCAGAAATAAGTCTGAAATATCAGATCCATTCATCAGCCAAGATAGGGAGGTGTTGACGACTTCCCTTTCAAGTAAATCCAAATGGCTGTGGCATGTTTGGCTCATATTCTTTTGATTTGTGATTTAATTTTTACAAACTGTAGGAAGAAAACTGCTGCCAATGTTATGGTTTGAAGAGCTGGCTTTTCTATCCAAAGGCACTGAAAATGCAGTATAATGACTGGGCTCAGATAATGAGGTGGGAGGAGAGAAGAGAGAAGATTGGCAAAAGTGTCCCATTCTGCCATTTTGAGGGCAGTCAGAAATGGAAAAAAAGTAAAGATGAAAATCTGCTCATGACTCTTGTATCTGAAGGCTTCTTTACTGTCTAATGGGTCTTGCATTGCTTCTTAGTCTATCTTTGATGATGTCAAGCCCAAAGGACACCACCTGTGCTTTGGGCTGAGGTGTACCTGAGCGACTATGCTACTAGGCTACTACCTGGCCTGTGGTTGACGGCCTTCTGTTTCCCTGGACTCAGGTTCCCTCTCTTGTATTAGGAAACCAAGGTACAGGCGTATTGCACTAAAACAATACCCAGCACCTTCAATAGCGAGTGTTTCTGGAAGTCAACCTCAATTCCATTCTGGTCTCCTCTATTGGCAATCTGTGCTTTCACTCAACCCTCAGTTCATATCACATTTTCAAAAGTGACTAAAGTACCCCTTGGTGACAAATTGGACTGCTTTTCCAAGGTCTTCATTCTTACCCATGCCCACTGCCTTTCCATGAATCTCCTCTTCTCCTGTCTCAAAGATTCCTTGTATTCCTTGGGTCACAATGAAATGGCTAATTGCAGAGGCTCCGGAGCTGAATCTTCTCTGCAAACGATGAATTGTGGCCCTCAGTCCCTCAATAAGAGGCAGATGTATAAGATGGGGAGAATAGCAATAGCACATTTTGTTGGGTTATATTCAGTTTAGCAAAGATCTTAGAACAGTTCCTGCTGACTTACAACCCACAATGCTTGCTGCTATTATTAGCTATATCACTGCTTTCAATGCAAGGTCTGTAGCAGGTTGGCCTTAACTTTTCTGCCTTGCTCTCCCTTCCCCTCACTTCGGCTTCCTAGGGACACAGTTCCTAAGAAGGCAGTAAGACAGGATTATTTGCTCCAGGCTGTGCTTTCAGAGAAACAAAGAATAACACAGGACTGTTGTGGGTGAGCAATGAGTGAGGTTGGAACCCACCTAATCTGGAATAATAAAATTTATCACTCTCTTATTTTATACCCCTCAATTTAGGGAAGGCCAACCTATATCCACAGTATTAAAAGAGGGGGTGTTAAATCCTCAGTGCAAGTCTCAAGTTTTATGCCTCCTGGATATCCCCACCACAAGAACTCCACATTGAGTAGTCTGATTTCAGTATATATCAAACTAACCCCGTCACCTGCGCTGTTCAACCATTGCCCAAACTGATAAAAGAATTCACATTGTACTTCTCCTTTTTTAATTACCATTTTTCTCATAATCACTCCAATTTATCAGACTACAAAAATCAAATTAAGATTTAATTTCTCTAGAATATTCCATGGCTAATTACCCCTACCACGTGTGTCTGCCTCCTTCATATCTCTTATTGGTCCCTTATCCTTTGACCTCGGTGCCACCGTCCTGGGAGATGCTCCTGTAAGCACTGCCTTGAAACGGTTTTTCTGCTTGTCTTGCTCTTCTCTGATCCATCCTGTTCATCTCCACCCACAAACCCATGTTCCTTTATTCAGCCCAAGCTCTGACACTTAAAGATGCAATCAGCATTATCTTTGAGAATTCCTTAAGTATTCTGGCCCATGAAGTACAGCATGAATTATTTATGCAAACACACTAACAAGCAAGCACGAGGGCATGTGATTTCTGCCTCTCGGTAACTCTGACAAAGCTGGTTGTTGTTTGCCTTAGGATACAGAGCTATCTTTGCATTAAGCATTCAATGAAGTAGGTGACTTATGTCCAAGGGCCATGCTGTGTGAAAAATGTGTGTTTCTTTTTTGTTTTTTTTTAAGATTTTTTTCAATTTTTTTTATTGGAAAGTCAGATATACAGAGAGGATGAGAGGCAGAGAGGAAGATCGTCCATTCGCTGATTCACTCTCCAAGCGGCCACAATGGCTGGAGCTGCTCCAATCCAAAGCCAGGAACCAGGAACTTCTTCTGGGTCTCCCACACGGGTACAGGGTCCCAAGGCTTTGGGGCATCTTTAACTGCTTTCCCAGGCCACAGCAGGGAGCTGGATGGGAAGCAGGACCAATGGGATTACAGCCTGGTTAGACTCCATATTGGATCCTGGAGCATGCAAGTTAAGGGACTTTAACTGCTGTGTTATCACTCTGGGCCCCAAATCCCAAAATGCATGTTTCTAGACAGTGGTCATTCTCAGTTAGCTGAGGTGGTCATGTCATGAGAAACACTTGACAACTAAGGTAACGGAGGCAAGAAAATAGTCAAATTACCCATTCTACATTCACTCTGGACATGGGTTTATTGACAAGTTGAAAGTTACTAAAAGTTGGCAGAATTAATTGCTCTGCTTAAGTTGATCTCTGTTGCTCTTTCTTATCCTCCCCAAGGCCTTAGTTGTTGAATTAGGGTAAACTCAATGTCTATGTAATTCCACTGCATCTTTGCATCATGGACAGACCTACTGGGGTAGCCTGTAGGTAGGAAACACAATAAATAAACATTCTGAATTGAGAGGAATAAATTCTATTCTGGCTCTAGCACAGAAAGCTGTAGTTTGGGCAAGTAACTTCATCATCCTATAATTACATTTGATTTGTATAAATATAAAATGGGTTTATTCACTCCAGGTCACTTTATGTTGCTCACAGAAGTGCATGAATTTTATTATTAATAAAATTAGTATTTATTGAGGATATATTTTGAAACAGAAATTAGGTTAGGGTCATTTTTATAAGTCATTTATAATCCTCATATTAACCTTAGAAAAAAGCCGCAAAGCTCCTTCTAATTATGAACCATTTCCACAGATTTTTTTTCCATCTTCATTGCTTATAAAATCAGGAGAGTTAATCTATGAGTGCTCACTAACATCATCTATTTTTGTTAGGCAACAATAGCTAGTTTTTTCAAAATGTAAATTTACAGTAATGCATTACAACTTGTTGAATCTAAGCTTGACAGTGAGGCCGTTAAGATGCTGTGCTGAATTACTTTGAGAACAAGGAAGCAAAATATTTCCAATTATATAGAAATACATAGTTTAAAGTCAAAATACTCTTTGTCTTATTATTGAAAATTCCTTTTCCATCTCATTTATAAATCAAATTTACGCTTTCGGACATAGAAATGTATATAAAAATTAGTAAACATTTTTCTAAAATTGCCACAGGTCCAGAAGCCAAGTTTCTGAATAACTTTCCTACTCAGAATTGTCATTGCTGGTTTTCAACACGCTGCTGTCCTCTGAGCATCTACAAAGTTGATGACACGCCATTTCTCACAAAACACGTATGGACAAACATCAAACCATTTGCCTTGGTTCTCAAATCTGCTTTGTTACCATATACAGTCGGTTGATCTTGATTTCCACTTTGGAGGTAGTACTATATACATCTGACTTATTAAGTCTTCACCCCTTCTCCATCATCATGTTGTTTTTAAGTGTTGAAATAATGTTCTACTACTGTTTGAAATTAAGATTTTATTTTCCCCAAATGCAAGTTACATTCTTTTCATTTACTCTCACATACACACATGCACATACACAGTCAATTGATGCAACAGTTGATATAAATCACTTTTAACTATAATGTACAGTGCAGAGGTAGGTACATTGTAGGAAAATGGGCTAGTTCACTTCTTGTGGTGCTTATATTTCATATGGGAATGATGATCTGAGTCCCAGTTATTCAGAGCTTCCAGTCAGCTTGCTGCTAATGCATCTAGAAGGCAGCAGATGATCCAATTACTTGGGTTCTTGCCACCCACATGGGAGATCTATATGGAGTTCCTGGCTTCTGTCAGGCCCAGCCCCAAATGTTGTTAGCATTTGTGGAATGAAACAGTTGACAGATCTCACTATCACCACACCTCCATTATTCTGCCTTTTAAATAAATGAATGTTTTGGGAGATACACCACCATAGTCCAGCAGTGGGCATTTAGCCTAGTGGTTGAGGTGTCCATGGGGTACAAGTGGCATTAGAGTGCCTGAGTTCAGTTCTTGACACTGTCATCCTGCTAAAGCAGACTTGAGTGGTCATAGAAATGGCTCAAGTGATTGGGTCCCTGAGACCTACATGGAAGAAGGGTCTTGTTTTCCTGGCTCCCAGCCTGTTGGCATCTGGGGAGTGAACTAATTGGTAGGCTCTCTCTTATAATAATACATACATAAACACACACATACACACAGTCCATTTCAGACATGTCAAATGTAGAGGAGGAAGAGTAGAGGCAGCATCTTACAGACAATGAACTGTATTAAATGATGAGTTCACACGCAATCTAAATGTAATTAAACAAGAAGTTCATGTTTGAAGAGGAGGAGACTGACTCAAAGAGCACAGGCAAATCCATCTGCAGGTCAGTTTTCACCCTCAACTAGCTCCACATTCCTTATCCTTGAACCTCTCCTGGGGCCTGCAGTCACCAGTCATCACCACCACGGTGACCTCAGTGGGTGTTGTTGCTGGATGGTTTCCCTCGGTGCCTCTGCTGCCTCCTTTATTTATTAGTATAGTTAATAAGAGACCTTCAGTCTCCAAGAAACCAGATGAGACAAATAATATCACATAGCCAAAACTAAGACATTTTTTTTACCAGAGAATAAAATGCAGCAGTTTCAACTGACCAGAGATTTGGCAACACATTTTATGGATTTCATTGTGCACCATTCAGATTGTTGGCAGCCAATGAAACCAAGTGCAAAATTCCAATTATTGCCTCATTTCTACCTAAACTGTACATATTCCTCTGGTTTCTCTCTAATTGTAATACTTTGATTATACATCAGAAAATCTGGTATAGATTTAAATATTTCCAAATAACATCAGAATTTTCTGTTAGCGTGCTAGACTCTTGTATGTCTTTTGATCATGGTTGGCAAACAATGGGTATTAATGTTCTCAGGGCTGGTTTCTTATTGATGTAGTGGACTGTCTTTTGTATATAAAAGGCCATATTCTACTGTGGAGTTGATTGTAAGAGGTTAAAAAAAGTTTATTGCCTAAGCTGGCTTGAACAAGTTCCTAGATAATTTGTATTACCTTTGAGTTCTACTTTCCATGACTTTTAACATCTCCCTTATATCTGCTGCCAAAACATGTGACAAAGACAAAACTATTAAAACAGAAGTATTTGACTCCCTGTCCTGCTACCAAAAACAAAATATTCAAAAATAAAATATTCTTTGTTGCTCGACATACTATAGGGCTTGGGTTTCTGTTCCAACAATTGCAGTATAGGTAGACTTAAACATTGGAAGCTACCAGAAGCAGAGATTAGATGATTTGATTGATATACAAAGACATCAAGCTTAGCTAAGGAAGGAATACAACTTTACCAAGAGAAAGGTTGATAGACTATGTAATCGCCAGAATTTTGAAAAAGATGTAGAAAAGCATTAACTAACTGCTACCAACAAGGAACTTTTAAGAAGACAACAATGAAGTAAGAATTTTTCAACAGTCTGACTTCTCTCAGTATTCTGCAGTACTTTATTTCCCTTTGCAGCATCCTTAAAAATATCCGTGAGTACAAGTGTGCTACTTTTCAAGGCTTTGGAGAATTCACACCTCTATTTCCTTTTGGGGGGACACTTCACTAAAACAGGAAATGACATTGGGAGATAGAAGGCCCTATTTTGTGTTTAGTTACCACATACTACCTCATGATTTTTCTGTGTATTTTCTGACATCACCCTGGTTGTCATACTCAGTCTGGTGCTGCCAGAACCCCACACAGTTACCCTCTGTCAGGGACTAATGAGCACATGGAAGAACAGCCATCCATATCTAATTCACTCTACATCTCTAAAAACAGATGCTGAAATACAACATTCAACATGGAGCTGCTAATTGAAAACAGACATGGAACAAAGGAGAAGACACAGCATCTTATCTCTGTGCCCCGTTCTCTGAGCACTACAGGCTGTGGCATTGACTCTTCCTCATTTCCATGATCCCTTTCAATAAAACTCCAACAGAAGTGAGAAGGTCTGGAGTTCCCTGTGCTTTCCCTAAATCATAGGAAAAACAGGAACTTGAAAGGAGCCTCTATTACAAATAGTGAACCAGCCAAACATATTAACAATAAAATTCTCAAATATTTTGCCAACCTTCTTTGTTCAGAGGTTAGTTTAACACTCCTCTCTCCTATCCTCTGATATTATTGTAAGTGCTAAGTAACACTTGATTATATAAATATGGCCTGCCCGATCTAATGGCTATGTGCAACTTTTTCTAAATGACAAAGAAGACTGCATTTGCAGCTGCTAATAGATGATGGCAAAGTATCTGAGGGATGGGAAGAGAATGTTACGGTTGGCAGGAATACACATTTGCTCTACCTAAAATTGAGGAGGTTACATAAACAAAGTTGAGTTTCCATATACAAATGAACTCTTCCCTCTCAATTTTTGCAAGTAATACCAAAATGAAAAGAATAGCCCTGAAAAATGATCCCTGTGAGATAATGTATAGCATTGGCACAATACAATAGGCAAATACCATTTCTTTTGTTTTTCTTCTCTTTTTTTCTTTTGTTTACTACAACACAGTTTGTACCAAAACCTGTTCATTATCAACAGTGAATAAAGCTTAGGAATAATGAAGTTTGGAATGATGGTCATTAGCATTTTCAAAGGACTAAAGTCTGCTTTCTTATACTGAAAGTGTATTTTTTTTTCAGATGTTTATGCCCCTCAACTGTGGCATGAGTGTGGTAACAGGGCAGGAATAGAGGAATGAAAACTGCTTTTGTATATCTTACAGGTAGCATCTCTGTGTATTTTATGGAGACAGTGCTTTAAGAATGGCATCAACATTCAAGGCTTAGCCTAATTTTTCCTGCTGGAGCTCCTGTTTTTCTCCTGTATTTTCTCCCATAAAAATGTTATCTGCTATAATGTTATTCAGATATCTATTAGGCTGAGATTTGCACACATCCCTGCAAACCACAACTTCCAAATTTTTGTCCTGTCAAATGTTTCCCAGTCATTGAGAAACCACCGTTACTTGGTCTCTACTTGTTCGGAAAATAATCTGTCTTTGGGGATTTCCTTGAAAGACCTGCTCCTTCATGTTGGCTCAATTAAGTACGCATTGATTCCAAGAAGGATCACTGTTCTGGCAAGACAATTGCTTTTCTAATAGTAGCAGAATAGGCGAGAAAACATTCATAAATTAATTTCCCATCTTTGGATTGAGTTGGTAGTATAGAGGTATTGCATAGGTGGTACTCACTTGACTCTGTACATTTAGTTAGGACGTAGCATAGTTAAGTTACTTCCAGATTTGAGAATTACATCAAATGGTATGATGACGCATAGTACTTAACCAAGAGATATAATAACTGGCAGTTTTTATTGGTGGCATTGCAATTGGCATTCAATTCAACTACTAGAATTTGAGTTTCAAAAACTGAATTTGCATCTAGTTTTGTTTGTAAATAATGGAGTCAGAACTGAATACTGATCATTGCTAAAGTAAGCAGGGAATTGCACATGCTTATTTAGCCATCCATCTTGGGTTATTCATAAGGCAAATTATTGAAATAGTTATAATTTTAAAATAACAAATACACAATTTTTTCTTTAGCTGAGAAATAATATTATTCCATATGTTTGGGCTATTATCCTTCCCTTTCCGTAAGTTGATAGTTCTTTATACCTTTGTCAAATCTGCAGTTAGGAATGCTATCTACCATAATTTTTACTTTAAAATGTACTGTATAAATGGTTGAAATATTCATTTTTCTATTCATTATTTATAGTCATTGTCTATATTCCCACTAAACTAAGACCTTTAGTTTCTTACTCACTAAACTTCTTATTCAGTGACATATTTAACTTTTTTACTTTAATGTGAATTTAAAATATGTTATGTCACAGATTTTCTACTAGAGATGGGTTAGGATATAAAAATATTCCCATAGATTAAGTTTGCTACATCTCTGAACTCTCCCTATTCTCATGCTTTCAGTTAATTTGTTACAGTCCTTAACCTTGCTATCTTCAAACACCCCAACATTGTTTTGTAATTCTAAAATTTTCCAGGCACCAATGCAGATGCAGAATAAAATACCTCACTGTCCCATTTTGAAAAGGCATGTAAAATTGTCTGTGACCACTTCTTATTATGTTCATATTTAACATAAAATCTTTATTGTATCAAACGTCTGATTTAAAGGGGACTGACATTGTAGCACAGCAAGCTAAGCTGTCAAATGCAATGCCAACATTTCATATTGGCACTCTACTTCAAGTTCTGGCTCCTCCACTTCCAACCCAGCCTCTTGCTGATGCACCTGGGAAAGCAGAAAAGGATGACCCAAGTGTCTGGGCCCCAGCCACTCACATTCGAAAACTGGATGGAATTTGGGGTCCCTGAGTTTGGCCTGGCACAGCCCTGGTTGTTGCAGTCATTCAAGAAGTGAACCAGCAGATTGAAGATCCCTTTCTCTCTCTCTTTCTGTCTCTCCCCTCAAATAAATAAATAATCTTTAGAAGATGCTACACATAATTCAACAAAGAAAAAAACTAAGAAAAATAACTTTTATTTTCAATCAAAATTTCAATGTCCAGTTGATGTCTATCTAGTTCAAGTGAATTGACTGGATATTTTTATAAAGTAGTTGGACTAAGCAAAACTGAGGAGATACCCAGAAGCCAGTACCCTGGCAGTGCCGGTTAAGCCTCTGCCTGCAATGCCAGCATTTTATATGGGTACCAGTTTGAGTTCCCCTTGCTCTGTTTCTGACCGAGTCCCCTCTAATATATCTGGGGAAGCAGCAGAGGATGATCCAAATTCTTGGGCCCCTATACCCATGTATGAGACCAAAGCAGAGTTCTAGGCCCTGGCCTAGCCTGTATCAGCCATTGCAGCATTTGGGGAATGATTCAGCCAGTAGGAAATTCATTCTTTCTCTCTCTCTGTCTCTCTCTCTCTCTCTGTCTCTCTCTCTCTGTCTGTCTTTCTCTCTCTCTCTTTTATTCTTCCTTTCAATAAATAAACTTTTTTTTTAAGGAAAGGAATGCTCAACATCAGTAACAATCAGGAAAGTGCAATCCAAAAGCACAGTAAACTCATACTCATTACGATAGTAATATCAACTAAAGAAGAAAAAATGACAAGAGTTGGTGATGGCATTAAGAAATTCGAACTCTATGAATTGTGACTAGGATTGCAAAATGCTGTGGGTGTTATGGAAAATAGTTTGGAACCTTAAAAAATAGAAATACCATCCATATAGTCATTCTACTTTTAGGTATCTACCCCCAAAAATTGAAAGCCAGGATTATAAGAGATATGGGTGCACGTATGTTCTAGACAGCGTTATTGGCAATATTCAAAAGGTGGAAGCAAATTATATGTCTAGAGATGAGTGGCTGAACAAAGTTCTGTGCATACAAGCAATGGAACTTTATTCAACCCCAAAATGAAGGATATTCTGATGCATGTTTTTATAACAGAGATGAACCTCAAAGAATATATGCTAAAAGGTGGTATACTTCCACTTATATGAGTTATATGAGGTATCTAGTGTTGTCACACTCAGAGAAACAGAAAATGGAATGGCAATTGCAAGCACTTAAGAGTACAGAGAGTGGGATAAGTTATTGTTACTAGCCATTGAACTTCAGCTTCTCAAGATATGAAGAGTATTAGAGCTAGGTAATGGTGATGCTTCCACAGCAGTGTGAATGTTCTTGATATCACTGAAATGATTTAACAAGTTGGAGGACTTGATATTTTTTTTCCAAATTGCACCACCTGTGACTTGAATACTGAAAAAAATTGATCTACGCGTATCAGAAAACTCCCTTTATTTTAAAGAAAGAGTAAGTCTATGCCAAAGACTCTAGGAAAAACTACGTAAAAAGGAAATCAAAACATAATTTATGTTATATTTCCTTCAGTTTAAAAATAATAGCTTTATTATATCTAAGTCAACAGTTTAGTAGTATTTTGATGCCTATTGTAGCCTCATTTAGAGATCAATAAATCAGAATTCAAATAAAAAGTTTGATCATTTTAAAAGTCCAAATTTGTTTGGTATTACTTTTTGAAAGAGAAATAAGAGAGTCCTGTGGTATTTTAGAGGATAAGTGATGGCAATGCCTTTACTAGAGACACATACACAATAGCTGAGAACCAGTAAAGTCTTGGACCATTGAATTGCTAAATGTCTGCCTGATGAAAAGTTGTCAATGAATTCAAGGCATTACCACTGTCTCACAAACCAGCAACTCACCAAATTAAAGATTCAGCCAGAAGTATGAAGGCTGAGTTACTATCTCTTTGTCAAAATTGTATTTTTGCCTTGTAATGGATGAATCCACATAACTGTTCCATCCGCATGTTAGTCCTGGCACCAACTAGATGTTGAAGATCCAATTTTATGTAGACCCTAGGCAGCAGAGGTCAGCTGTTTTTAGACACTTTAAATGTCAAATGATACTTTCTATTTCTTGATTTATCCGGGAGCTTCACTGACATTTGTCTCAAATCATTTTAGCTATTATCATATAGTTCACCACCTCAAATTATAGTTCAAAAATATTGTCAAAAAGTCAAGGGGGTGAGAGGTGATGCCCTGGCTCAATAAGCTCATTTTCCATCTTCCAGTGCCAGCTTCCCAAATAGGCACTGATTTGTGTCCCAGATATTCCACTTTTGATCCAACTTCCTGCTAATGCCCCATGAAAACAGCAAATGGTAGCTCAAGTTCTTGGGTCTCTGAACCCATATGGAAGACCTGAAAGAAGCTTCTGGCTCCTGGCTCCAGAATGGTTCGGCTCTGGCTGTTACAGCCATTTGGGGAATGAACCTGCAGATTGAAGATCTTTCTCTCTGTGTCTCTCTCTCTCTCTGTAAATCTAAATAAAGTAAATAAAATCATTTATACAGAACAAAAAACAAAAACAATGGCAGTTTCACTTAAGAGACTAGCCATTTGATCTAGCACCTAGCATGCCTACATCCCATGCTAGAGTGCCTAGCTTCAATACTCACTTCCATTTGCCTATTCTAGCTTTCTGCTAATGTGCACTCTAGGAAGCAGCAGACGATGGCTCACATGATTTGGTCTTTGTCACCTACCCAGGAGATCTGAATTCCCATGCCTGGTCTTTGGCCTAGCCCAGCTTTGGCAGTGTGGGCATTTGAGTAATAAATCAGCATGTGGGAGCTTTGTCTGTCTCTGCCTCTCAAATAAAGAAATGAAAAAACTTTGAAGAGAATATTCCCAAATAAGTAGAAAAATCAATACTGTTAAACTTGACCATTGAGTTCATGTCTTTTTAATAGTCTAACAGGTGAGAGGAATGCATGAATTTCTTCAGCACGTCCAAAGTGCGATGATCTCTTAGGAAAAAAAAAAAAAAAAACTTCTGTAATTATTTGAGTTACAAGCTGAACTAGCCACTTATTGGGAGAATGCCATTTTCACTTGAATGTGTGATTTTTTTCTCTCAAAAGAAAATAAGAGTCCCTGTCATTTCAAGACAAGCAACTGATAATTTATTCTGTTAATACTAAAATTGAAGGGTTGAAAAAATCTTGGAATTTTGTATATAATACATCTTACAATGACCTTGATAATGGATTGTGAGCATTGAATTTCACACATGGAAATTTTTGGAATTGGTTTTATGTTATATGTGTTTATGCTTCAATAAAAGAGAGAGAGTGAGTGAGAGTGAGGGAGAGATCTGGCAAGGGATTACTTATTCCAGATTTACGTAAATTACAATATTCTAGACCTTTTTGCATATTTCTGAAAGGCATTTAATTATCTTTCCAAAGTACAGTGGGAAAAGGGGAAACAGAATGCAGGATGTGAATATGGCCATAGGTAAAAATTATTGTGTTGGAAAAACCTGGCGTCCACAGCATCTGTCATAATAATGTTCCAAATCAATTTTTTAAAAGATTTACTTATTTTTATTGGAAAGTCAGAAGCACAGAGAGAAGGAGACACAGACAGGAAGATCTTCCATCCACTGATTCACACTCCCCAGGTGGCCACAATGGCCAGAACTGAGCCGATTTGAAGCCAGGAGCAAGGAGCCTCTTCAGGGTCTCCCATGTGGGTGCAGGGTCCCAAGGCCTTGAGCAGTCCTTGACTGCTTTCCCAGACCACAAGCAGGGAGCAGGGTGGGAAGTGGGGCTGCCAGGACACGAGCCAGCACCTATATGGGATCCCGGCATCATGTGCAAGGTAAGGACATTAGCTGCTTAGCTACTGTGCCAGGCCTGAAAATCGATTAGCATTTCACACTTAAGCATGTTGGTTAACAACTTGTCACAAGCCAACCCTAAAAATGAAATGAAATGAAATGAAAATGAAATAAAATGAAAATTGCAGAATGCTCAATATGAAGATCCACAATACAGAAAAGGAACTTTCATGCTTTTGAGGGACAACAGCTCAATGGGGTCTCTTTGAAGTCCAGATCGCCTGTCATGCTGGTAACAAATTTTGGGTGGTCAGGTCCCAATAGGTCTCTGGGTTTAAAGGAGTTAAGTCTGTGCTGAAGGCAAATAAGGAGGAGGAAGAAGACATAAAACTGAATTAGATTTTCCATGGCATAGGCTGTGTGCCCTGGTGGCTGTGTTGCCCAAGGCAGGGAATCCCTCCTGCGAGCCAGGAGAAGTTCTCCGGACTACAAGGGGGATAGTATTCAGCACAATAACCCAGCTTCAGACAGCTTCCATTCAAGACCTAAGCCCATATCCCCCAAACAACAATGAAGTGTTCTGTGTATTAGCAAAATAGCTTTAAAAAAAAGCAAAACAAAATTCTGTATTTTTATAGAACTTGATACAGAAATAACATTTCAAATTGTACAGTCACTACAAGTACACAGTTACGAAAAATGCACACACTACACTGGGCATCTCCAGCACCTTCAACTTTCTGTGCCTGGCCTGTTTGGGCACCTCCATTTTCTGCAAGGGAATTCCAGTCCTTGCCAGCATCAGCTTTTCCCTTTTTCCCTTTGGGTATCTTCCCTCCCCTTTTGCAGAAGCCTTTTTAGAGTTGGGTTCTGGCTTTGGAGGAGCTAGTTTAATAGACAGTCTGGTGGATCTGCTCTGTGGTTTGTCCTTCACCTTGGCCTTATCTCCTTCAGCAGTCCCTTCAGCCTTTCTCCTGGGCACGGTGGTGGTGCCAGCGGCAGCGTGCGGGTTTGGGCTGGTCCAGGGGTTGTTCTCACCTCTTCACACTGCTCCAAAGAAGCACTCTGTGAGAGGCATTCTTTCCTACATGTCTTCTGACATCCCTACACTTGTGGGGAAAAGGCAAAAGGTGCTCTCAGCTCGCCTCTGGTGAGCCAGGGATTTTCACCTTTGGCAAATCATTTCACCTAAGTCTTTCATTAAAAAGTGATGAAGAAGACCTGAGATCAACTGTTTCAAACAATTTCCTTGTTTTAATTTCAATGGTCAAATCGGTGTCCATAACTCAAAAGCCAAATTATTGTGGCTTTGTATTTTTCAACGATGGGTTTTTAGTCAGGTGCTATTTGAGAATTTTGGTCCAGATCGATCCATTCTTACATTCTTTTACTTATACAAGAAATATCTATTTATCATAATGTCACAGGCATCAAGATAAACATTAATAATGTAATAATAACAATATATGAATAGGTACTTCCTCTTGATGTGTGCAACCTAGGAAAGAGGAATGGATACTAAATGAAAATAACTCAAGAACTGAACTCAGTTTTCAGATAGTACAAATGATTCATGATGAGAAACTGCATCAAGCCCTAAGATGTTTTTTTCTCCTCTGAGACTTCATAGCTAAATTAAAATCATTAGATGGTATTTCCTGATTTGAACATAGTCAACAGGTATTTCAAGAATTCTCTGGTTGGATCTGTTCGTCAAATACTAAATTAGGTACAAATATTGGAAAAGGTCCAAGTTTGTGTTTCAATTACCTAGCCTAATATTGGTGGTTGGGGTTTAAATTTTCTGACCCGATTTTTGATACAAAAGCAAACACAGGATGAAGTTGTGTGTTAATGAGATCAAGTGTTAGCACAAAGGCATAGCAGAGAGCATTTTAAGCACTGGAGGATTTCTGAAGTAGAAAACATTATGCTTTGGGGGTAAAAATTTTAAATGTTATTAATTTAAAAACCATATACTACAAACAAACAAATAAACCATAATCCCATGTTATTGCCACACAGGAATAAATTGACTAATCCCTTCCATCAGGACTGAGCAATGTATGACAGACTCTTTATGACAAGGTTCATGCCTTACATAATTGAAATCTGATCATTTTTTTTTCTCGACACTCTAACCTACTTACAGATGTCTTTTGTAGCAATAATATTTATATTAGCTGGGCCTACATGATCATTTTCAAATGGGTTTTCTTTTGCTTTGGGAGTTGGCCATGTTGTTTTTTCTGAGAAACTCCCTACTTTAAAGTGAAAGAGTCAAAAAAATTTAAAAAGCAAAATAAAAACATCACAAGGCTTTTTTGGTCATTATATTCATTCTCCCATTAGACTTAGGGACACTGTAGGGCAATATTTATCAACTAGGCTTTCCCAGAGTGAATGACAACAATGACTGCATCTGGCATTTGTTCATGCTAAATGTATGCCCAGTAATATTTGATGAATTTTACATATACGCTTAGATTTATCTAAGTAAAGTAGTTACATAATTCCCATTTTTCAGATGAGGAACTTGAGACAAAGAACAGCTAAATAACTTCTCCTAAGAACTTGACTGGCCAAAGAAACCAGTCTCTCTGACATCAGAAATTGTATTCTTTTCCCCTCTTCCAGTAAACTTTGAAGTAAAACATGCAAAAACGTACAAATCATAAACATCAAGCCCTTCCTTGGGTCCCAACCCATTATTCCCCTACCCATAGGTTATTATTCTCATGATTCCTAACATCAGAGATCATGTTTTTTTCTTTTTTTGGTGTGTCATTGATAGAGTCATGTCATATTTTCTTTTGTGAGTCTAGCTGCTTTCATTTAACATGATGTCATGGTATGGAGAAATAGTGGGTTTTTTTTAAGATTTATTTATTTTTATTGCAAAGTCAGTTATACAGAGAAGAGGAGACACAGACGGGAAGATCTTTTGTCCGATGATTCACTCCCCAAGTGACCACAACAGCCGGTGTTGAGCCGATCCAAAACCAGGAGCCAGGAACTTCCTCCAGGTCTCCAACATGGGTGCAGGGTCCCAAGTCTTTGAGCTGTGCTTGACTGCTTTCCCAGGCCACAAGCAGGGAGCTGGATGGGAAGCAGGGCTGCTGGGATTAGAACTGGTGCCCATATGGGATCGTGGTGCATTCAAGGTGAGGACTTTAGCCACTAGGCCACCGCACTGGGCCCAAGCTGTTTCCTATTGTTGTATTCTAATATATAACTATACCATAATTTATTTATACCTTTTTACTATTGAGAGTAATTTGAGTGGTTTCCAGTTCAAGGTTATTAAAAACAATTCTGTAAAGATTCCTGTATTTTGGTATCTTACGTAACTTTTCTCTTGGGCATATTACATATATTTAAAGTGTAAATACTGAATTATATAGTATGTGCAGGTTAACTTTATTAGAAAGCAATGACCAATTTTTAGTGTTTGTATCAATTAGCATTTTCATTAACAGTGTATGAGGGTTTCAGCTTTTCTATATCCTTTTCAATACTTGCTATTATCTGCCTTTTATTTTTGGCCATTCTTCCAGATGCATGGTAACATCATACAGTTGTTTTGATTTTATTTCTCTGATAACCAAAAATATTGAGTCTTCCTCTGAATGCTTGCTGAAATCTTTTGATCCTTATTTTCAAAAGTTTCAAAATATATATCCTGAAAATGGTCCTCTGTCAGAAATATGCATTACAAGACATCCTCTCTTACCCTATTTATTTGTTTGATCCCTGAAATCATGTCTTGGGAAACAAAAGTACTCATAAACATCACAGTATTTGGCTTCAATCCTGGAAAAAGATGGTATTTTAATGCCATGGTAATACTGAATATCCTAGGAAGCCTTCTTTTTAACTGATAGTTCAACGGTGTTTTGCTCTAGTTTGGCCTAACAAAGGTTGATTATTTACAACTGAACAATTGTACATAACAAATTGCATGTTTATGAACAAGGCTGTGATTTCTTCGGTCATAAAATACAAACAAAGGTAGCAGATGTTGTGACATGCAGGTGAGTCATCTCTTGGGGTGCCAGAATCCCTGGACACAGCCCCAGATCCGTTTCTGAAAGCCTCCTAAGTTGTGCATTCTGGGATCGTGTTCCTGAGTTCTGGCTTTCACCTGGACAGTCCCATGTTGTAGACATTTGAGTACTCAATTGGTAAGTGAAAGATCTGTCTCTTACACACACACACACACACACAGTTTCAAATAAACAATTTACAAAACAATGTGGACGTAATTGCACCTAGAAAATATCTTCCTCAAAAACCATACTATTCCAAACGCTTGACTCAAAGAAAAGAAAAAATGAGAAATTAGAAATATAAGCAACTAAATCATATTTCAAATAGGCTTGATTATCATTTGGGAGGAAGTAGATAGCCAAGGTATCTAGATTGACCTAATGATAACGGCCTCCTTAGACAACAGAACTGACTTGGCTAATTATTGACTCATTTCTGATATTTACCCTGGAAATGGCTTAATTTAATTTTCTGGTTTGTAGGCAATGAAGCTTCTACATTGCTCATATTTGTTTGCTTTCTAATTTGTTTCTACTTTCTCTATTTCTGAAAGTTTTTTTAAGTGGAATTTTCTAAGTTAAAATTACTTGACAACAAAGACACTAACACACAGAAAAATCTATTTCCAAAAATTGATTTGTTATGAGAAGCATATTTTAGATAAAAAAATAACTTTTTGCTAACTGTAGTGTTTTCTCATTCAGTGAACCCCCACATTCTATAAAACTGCATTTTACAGGGAACCCCTCTCCTTATTACAGCAATGCCTATTTTTGGTTTGTCAATAGAATTGTCAAGCCAATGCTATTTCTCATAAGAGATAAACTTTGAAATCTCAGTTCTTGACACAGCAGAAGCTTATACTGCATGTTGGAATGATGTGGTGATATTTCTGTTCCATTGCACCTACCAAAAGTTTACGCTGCTAGAAGCTCTGCTGCTTTCAACTTTTGGTATCTAAACTTAACCAAACACAATGAGAATTTTTTAAAGAAAAAGCAGAAAAGTCAGTGAGTGATTTTAACAGGTCAGGCCCAACAGTGATGTCAACTATTTCCACCCACATTCCATTGGCTTGAACTCAGCCCCATGTCTCCACCTAGAAGCTGGGAAATGAGGGCCCTGTAATAATTGTAGACCAGGGATGCTCTGGCAGGGTACCCTGAACAATTGATACAGAGAGAACACTCTTATTTTTCATTTACACTAGGACAAATATGAATTGTACCTTTAAAATGTAAGGAGTTTTATTCAAAGGGTTCATATTTTCAGTGATATGACTTGCTATATCCTCTGTCTCAACTCTACCATAGTCATTTTGTTTCAGTCATTCTAATATCAGAGGCCCTGTGACAAACATCCTGCATCGACTTAATTACAGATTCCTCTATCTATCTAATCATAGACTCCCACCCATTACCTTCTTCAGGAACAACCCCCGGTCCTGTTCTCCGATTACTGTCATTCCTAGATGGAAACCATCTCCCTTCCAGCTTTCAGGTCCACTTCCTTTCTGGTGTCCCAAACACTGAAAATTCCAAGAGCCAAACCTGCAGCGTGGCCTACAGGAGGAAACAAAATTAGGTGGGTCATCTCATTAACCTTTTGCTAGTATACGAGTTACTTATTTTCAGGAGATCAGAAATTTTATTTAAGCAGCTAATTATTCCTCAGCACGTCAGATCTCCAGTCCACTAACAGTAAATGCTTTTGCCTTTGATAATGTTTTTCAATGGAAGATTCCTCAACTAGCACTATTGGATTGTCTCTAATATTACATTACTTTCACAGAAAGTTCTTGTGGTTAATTGGGATCCTAAGAGCGCCAAACAACTCCAAGTGGTGATTTATGCTTCATTTGTTGTATCTGTCCACCTCTCAGTTCCTGTGTCTCGTTCAAGTAAATTATATATACATTAATGTAATTCATATTGGAATAATAAAATTCCAAGAGCCTTGGAAATTAGAAATCAACAGTCCACACAACCTGGTAATATTCAACCATATGCCTCTGTTTATAAATAAAACTTTTTTGGAATAGAACTGTTTTCACTCATTTACAGACCATCTACAGTCCCTTGCACTTTGTTAACAGTAGTGGCAGAAGAGAGGAGTTGTAACCGAGTCTGTGTGAGCCTCAATGCTTCACACAGTTATTGCTTGGCATGTCACAGAATGAGTGTCAATGCTTGCTCTAACGGACGAAGATAGCTTTGATTGCAGGCAATACCTGAACATGACTTAGAACACATTAAATTTCATAAGCAGGAGTGAGGTAAGAGGCTAAGAAAACTTTTTTTTTTTTGCTGTTGTTAAAAAGAAATAGTGATATATGTGAGAATAATGGTCTACATTGCTTTGCTGGAGCATGGAGTACGAGAGAAGCCTGCAGGGAAGAGGAGTGGAAGAGGCAGGCATGGGGGATGTACACTAAGTGGCCATACATTCCTCATGCAAGGTAGACTGTTTTCCTCTGTTGGTCAACATGTCTAAGAGCATTTCCAATCAACATAATAGACTACATTGAAGAAAAGGGAGAAAGGGACTGAAAGTGTCCATCATTAAAAATAAAAAGTATGTTTCCCATTCATTGTTTTTTGTTTGTTTGTTTGTTTGTTTTATATTAATTGCATTGCATTATGTGACACAGTTTCATAGGCACTGGGATTCCCCCAACCCCTGCCCATACCCTCCCCCCATGGTGGATTCCTCCATCTTGTTGTAGTATTACAGTTCAAATTCAGCCAAGATTCTTTCACTGCAAGCATATACCAAGCATAGAGTCCAGCATCTTATTGTCCAGATAAATTCAACAGCTACTCTGGTCTGAAGGTAGAGCTGGCAGATTATCATCCCGATCCATTAAAAGCCACAACATAACATCAACAACAATTTATAACATTATGGAATTATTTGACATGGTATTGAGTAACCAATATGTTAAAACATTCAACAAGATATTGCAGGATTTTTTAGAACCTTTAAAATGTTTCTCTTCTTCAGAACGCTCAAGAAAAGAAAAGAAGTCTTCCCATTTGAGTACATAACTTTCTTTGGCTTAAAAGTTACATCTATGGTACTGGTATTCACTGAAACACTCTCAGAAATAGTGTTTAAACAACCAGTGGCCAGTTGAAGGGGTAAGTCAGAAAGGAGATCTGAAGAATCTGTTGAGTGGCTGTAAGAGGAGTGATTTATCCAGAAAGAAGATCACCTGCAAAGAGACAGCCATCCAGGGAAATAGCTGATCCTTACTCAGCAATCACCTATCTAGCCAGTCTGTTCCTTAAAAATAAATTGTCATCTTCTCTCATCCTGCAGGAATCCTGGCTGCAGTTGAAAGTTGTCTTGGGATCATGATTTCGCTGCTTTGAGGAATCACCGAAAGTCTGGGGCTTAGACTGCTTGCCTGAGGACCCAGTCCTGTCACTCCCAGGATCCAGAGCAGACACGCAGTTGATCACTTTCAATGCCTTTGATTTGTCACTTGGCATTTTTCCTACAATATTTGTAGCTTCCAGCCTGCCTTCAGCGACTCCTTGGCCTGGTCTTTCCCAGATCACACTGGTTGCCCACACCTTGGATCCCCCCGAGTTGATTTTGCTCTGCTAACCCTACTAACCAGCTTCATTTGCCCCTTTCCTGAGAATACCGATTCCACGGCTAGCACTGGGAGTGGCCTGACTCCCATTTCCCAGCCACTGGCTGCCACTTTCTGCCTGGAATCTCTCCGATCGCAGCAACAACCGACAAAGCCAACACTTTGACAACAAAGGTAAAATCAAACTCTACTTAATGCTGTCCAGGGGATTTCCACACTGTCTTTTACTTCCCTGAGTCTTCCTTTGCACTTGTCCCAAAATAGTTGCCCAGGACCAGAGGGAGGGGAAAGCATGGACTGCACCTGGCCTTCATTTACCTCCAGCCCTTCACCATAGTGAAGGGATGCTCTTCCTGTTTCTGCCTTTGGGGGAGAGAGAGAAAACAGGACTGGGCCTCCTGAGAGTTGGGGTAGGGGATGTAGGAGGTGCCAATTTGCCTAGCATGGACAAGAGACTGCCATGCCACTCATTTCACATGGCTAGAAAGTACTGTCACACCCCAGCTGCTACCCTTGTCCAGCTGGCCTCCGCGTTCCCAGCGGAGCACATAATGTCCCTACAGAAACTGCCAAGGAGGTGCTCAGCCAGGAAATTCCAGTGAAAGTAGGGGCGGCTCAGCAAGAGGGGCATTAGGGGGTAGGTTAGCAGCAGCCTGGCTCTGAACAGCGCCGGCTGGTGTGGCTGGAGGCGGGCTTGAACGCTTTGCCCCATCACTCCACCAGATCGCCCCACAGGGCCGCTGTACTACCCCGGCAGCGGCCACAGGCTGTGATCTCTGCCAGGCCTGACACAGTAAGCCCTCTGGGTGAGCCGGCACCCTGCGTGTCCCTGTCTCCTGGGCTTGTGACTTGATGATCAGACATGAGCGCCTCTCTCCGCCTGGTTAGCTAGGCATCGCTCTGCCTTCAGGAGCACCCTGAAGCTGCGGTAACCTAATCAATGTCAGAGCCACGTCCTGCAGCTGAGACCGGACTGCTGCGGGGAGGAACAATCCGTTTCCCCTAAGTGAGAAAAGATGTGAACGCGCGCAGAATCCTGGCTCTGCATCCCAGAGGCTTATTTGACTGCTGAGGCCCAAGACAGCTCGAGGAACGTTTGAGGCCTCATGTTTCTGTCTGGCTTGGAGGATGCTGAGCTTACAGAAACGAAGCCAACCCGTGGCCTCTGATTTTAGGACGGCAATGAGAGGGGGGCATTCGTTGCCCCCACAAACTTGTGCTTCAGAAGAGCAACACCAATCAGTGTCAGGTGATGCCTCTGGGGGAGTGTGATCCTCTGTTTATTTTATGTTTGTAAAACTTCAGGTAGGAAAAGGAGTTTTAATCTCGCAGAAGGAAATCACAGTTGATAGAAACCACATTCGAGGGCACAGCTCCCCTGTTTCCCCACGTTCTGCTGAGAGGGCTCAGTTACCAGTTGCCTGCCTGAGAGTGTACATCTGAAATGAGTATAACAAAGCCCAAAATGCATCCTCCCATCTAATGGCCTGCCCACGCTGGAACAGGCGTCTTCCTCTTCCGAAGTCTTAGCTAAAAATGTGTCATACTGGAGAAAAGTTGAATCAGATCAAAATCAGATGTTTTCTGATTTTCAAACCCCATGGATTAGTTTTTGCGTTACGTGTGGTTATTTCAAACAGGATAGAAATGGGAATTTCCAAGACTAAAGTTTTCAGAATGCTATGCAAATGAGCAATATTTTAACTGTCTAAACTTCCCAAGATGAAGTATTTAGGTAACTTTTAAGTTGCATTTGGGGGGATTCCAAGTTATTTATTAGCTGACCAAACTAATGATATTTAGGGAGAGTAGGAGAGGCAGAATGAATGAATGAAACAAAAGAAGGGAGATAAATAAAGAAAAGGAAGAAATGAAACAAGGGAGAAATGGGTGGGGAAATGGGTGGGGCAGCTAACAAAGGAATGTCTAGTAACTCTCACAGATGTCCACCTGCCCTGTTCCCCAAGACTCTGCCGTGAAAAACGGAAAGTCAGAGGAGAGAGCTAGGGCACTCGGACGGTGAACAACAGTCTCCCAGAAAGCAGCAAGTCCAATGTTAGCTGTTCTCTTCACCTTCTTTCTGTTGCCTTTACAGTTGAATGGAAGAGGCTTACTGTCCATATACAGCTCTCTCTTCATCTCTGCTGGAAATACATTAATGTCAGAATCCAGAGAACTCCCCCTTTCAACTATGGTCTTCTCTGGAAGCCTGTCACTTTAACCATTCTGCCCTCCTGTGCAGCAGTGCTCAAAGTCACCGAGTCTTCATCTCCCTAGTGCCCTACTCCACCCTCATCCACGGGAAGTGTGTGTAACAAGAGACATCTTCCAGACTTTTTTTATAGTATCCTCTTGTAGATTCCAAATCTTCTTACATGTCTTTTAAAAATGTCCTGTGCTGTAAAGTGAGTGCTGATTTTTTTTCTATACAGTTGTCATTTTTAGCTTCAAGATCCTGTGATCATTTGTTTACAAGATTTGACATTTTATTGAAACTTTTCCCTGAAGCAAGCACTGGATAATTGCAGCAATGTTTATCCCTTGGAAAAAAAAAAAAAGAATATGCCCCTGCTGCTTCCACGCTTCAGCCTGATGTGTTCAGTAGTTGGGTGCACCCTACATGGCCGGCATTGGTGTAATGAACTAGAAAACCGATAAATAATGGAATGGAAGAAAATATCCTATTTATCATGTAATTTTCCCTGTGGAGCCTCTCAAACATCTGGGGGATAAGGAAGTCAACACACTTGTTCACTGCTCACTGAAATCCAGCAGAATCTCACAGTAGAACTGTTTAATCTGGGTGCAAAATGTCTGAGAGTGCTTTGTCCAAATTATTACTTTTAAATGATTCCTGGCTGAACACAAGAGTAGTCATCAAAGATGTAAAAATCCATTTTAATTTACTTTGTGCTTATGTTGTCCTTGTTTTTTAAAAGCGAAAAAAAAAAAAAGAATTCAAATTAGCAATCTTGTTTCAGATCCAGGAAAAATATGATACCACACATGAAGAAGAATAGGTAACTTTGCTAATCTACACAGTTATACTGCATATTATAAATATTGTGAGAAATCATTTTCATAGAATATGAATGGCTAGAAATGAGTGTGTGTGTGTATATGTGACTATACGTGTGTAGGTAGCAGCATGGAAACTATTTGTAAAAGCAGAATAATGATAAGAATCAATAGAAATATCCTGAATTCTTAAGTAGGTATCCCAGAAATTTTAAGTAATCACAGGGCACAAACGGTGGCTGCACTGATTTGCAAACTCACTTGAGTGATGTTTTACAGCGTGACCATTCTACAAGCAGCACATATGGGCAGATCCCACTCCAACAGTCCACAGCATTATAGCTCTTTCCATGGTGAAAGAATTTTTACAAACATTAACTGGCTAATCTTCACAACAATTCTGTAGGAGGCAAATATTATTAATGGTTTCATTTTACCACAGGGAGATCTGAGTCAGGGAGAGATTAAGTGACATGCCAAAGACAGCAACAAGACAAAGTGCTACAAAAAGGATTAGGACATAGAAGACGTGGAATTTCAGTGCTCATTATAAATCACACAAGCAAGATAAAATACACGATAACAGATTTTTTTGACAAATAGGATCTCATGAACCTGAAACATTTAATGTGAGCAATTTTGAAATGGCCAATAACAAATGTCTATTTTAAATAAATCAATTTATCTCAAGTCTCAGCTGAACATATATCTTACAGTGAGAAAATTTAATTCAAAAATCAGAAATTAACATGTGCTGACAGAATCAATTCTCATCATGCTGAATATGGAGGAAGTCCTGGATATTCACAGCCTTTTGGGTGCTGGGTTCTAAGCCTGTGATGCCTGCAGTTCTCAGGGTTAAGGTCTTGTTAAGCCATGTCCAGGTATCATGAATACCATGAATGATCTCTTTACTCTGGGCAATTCGTTGTCCATCATTTATTACAACTCCTAGCCTGTGTCTGCTAATGTAAGCTAAGACAAAAAAGGAAAAATAGAAGGTGAGGGTAGAGAGGATGAGAGGAAGGGAGTCAGAAAGGATTTTTTAAATTTTATTTTTCATGATGTTTACATAGTTGATCCGGGTGGGAAAGGTCAACAATCAGGGGCAAGTGGGCATGACCACTGTTTACATATGTTCTTTTTCCTTTTCTTGTATCATGAGGGAGGGGAGGACACAATGGGAGAGACCACGCCTAGCCTGCCCAGTACCCAGTATCGTCTCAGTATCGTTGTGAAGCACGTTCTGAGGGTTCTGCTCCAGTGATTTGATAGTTCTGAAATGCTGTTGATATTGCTGCTCCAAGGATGAGGAAATCCTCCCAAGGTCAATTGGCTAACATAGTCTACCTCAGAGTCTCCATTTGCCCAGAAGTTTGCTGTAAGGTTTCACTGGGGTAGTTGATCAGTTTGTTCTTCCATTCTTCCTCTGCAAACCAATGGATTCTGTGGCCCAGCCCAACCCTGCCCACCATATGCTCAGCCCTCATGTATACTAGGAGGAGCTGAAGCCCAGTCAGATCAACCCCAGTAACCCTCACTGGACCGGCCCCCAGCGCCGGTTCCTGTGCCTGCCAACATGTTCAGTGGACTAGTCCAGTCTGATCCACATCCCATTTAGCTCTTGTATACAACATTGAACAATGAAGCCCAACTCAACCCAACCAACTCTATCCTCTAGCCCATAAGCCAGGCCCACCCCTAGTCCTGGTTCTCACGCTCACCAGTGGGAGCTACAGCCCATCAGAGAGGTGCCCACAGCCTCCCCAATGGACTCACTCTTTGCTCTGTGTCTTGCACACCCCAGCTGGTTCTGCAGTCTAACTCAACAGGACTCGCCCCGAGTTCCAGTATTTGCCTGTTGATGCTTCAGCAAAGCCCAACCCACCTGCCCTTACTCCAACTCATGATTGTACCAGTGGATACAGTCTGTTAGCTCAGCCTGGCTCTCCCCCATATTAGGGGGAGAGTTCACATGTAGGCCAACAGATGTTATAACCCTGCCCAGTCTGGTCAGACCCCAATCCCAGCTCTCATGCCCACCAGCAGGAGCAATGGCCCAGCAAGGGTGTCCCTACCACTTGCCTAACGGGCTCACACACCTTCCCCCAACTTGTGTGTGCCGGTGGGTGCTGAGGTACAGTATGGTATGGCCTGTTTCACCTCGGCATTTGCCAGTGGAGAAGATTTTCAGATGATAACAACAGTTAAGCAACGTTTTGAATTATGCTATACATCTGCTTCTTTGTAAAAATAGAACCAAAAGGAATGTATATGTTTACAACAAGCAACTGACTCATGAAACAATGGAGACTGAGAAATTCCCTGATCCACAGTCTGCAAGCTGGAGAAACAGGAAAGACAGCAGAACCAGAAGACTTCAAAAAGTTCACGAAAGATGGAATAAAAATATAGTATGCATGTTCCATGAAATTCTGAAAACCAGTTTATTGTTCCAGTTCACAAAGTCCAATCAATAAGGACCACCAATGTACAAGCTACCTCATCCAAATCTGGGTCCAAAGTCAGGATAAGGTTGATGTTGGAGATCAAAACACACAAGCAGAAAAAACAAAGGAACTCTATCTTACTCTTCCTTTGGGTCACTCAAGTTTCAGCTGTTCTAAAAAGAACCACTCACACTGAGGAAGACAGTCTGCTATGCCCAGTCTACCACCTCCTGTGTTGATGTTACCCAGAACCCCTTCACAGACACACCCAGACTAGCATTTTGCCAAAGATCTGGGCACCCATTAGACCAGTCATGTTGAGACACAAAATAACCTCACAGTGCCTCTTTCCTGACCTTCATTCTATTCAGCAGCAGGAATCAAAGATGGAAAAAAAGAGCAAACAGTCAACTTCTGAGATTTAGGAATTTATGTTTCAATTGTAACTAATAATATTGACTCTTTCCAGACACTGTTTTAAGTTCTTCCTAAATATTAACCTGTTAGTTTCCATAACAACTCCATGAGGTATTCTATTACTATAATTTCTCTTTTAGCCATGAAAAAAACCAAAGGCAGAAAGGACTCCAAGGTCTTAAAAATGACACATGATACAGCCATGACTCAAACTCCACAAATTAGGCTCCAGGGCTTGATGCTGTGGCACAGTGGGTGAAACTGTTGCCTACAACACCAGCATCCCATATTGGTCCCAGTAGCTCCTCTTCACACTCAGCTCCCTGCTAATGCATCTGGGAAGTATTTGGGCCCCTGCCATCCACAAGGAAGACCCACATGGAGTTCTTAACCCTGGTTTGGCTTGGCCCAGCCTCAGCCATTATGACTATCTGGGGAGTTAAACAAAGCAAGACATACATCCTACCCTCCTTATTATCTCTCCCGATTTCTGGGACTCTGCCTTTCAAACAAACATTTTTAAAGATTTATTTTACCTTTATCTGAAAGATACAGTTAAAGAGAAAAGGAGAGACAGAGAGAGAGAGATAAAGAGCTTTTTCATCCATTGGTTCATTCCCCATGTGGCTGCTATGGTCAGAGCTGAGCTAATCTGAAGATAGGAGCCAGGCAATTCTTCCAAGTCTCCCATGTGGGTTCAGGGGCCCAAAGATTTGCTGCTTTCTCAAGTGCATTAGTAGGGAGCACGATTAGAATTTGAGTAGCTGTGACACTAACTGACACCCATATGGAATGCCAGTTTGACAATCAGAAGAGTAATATACCATGGTGCTGGTCCCAATAAAGAACCCTCTAAAAAATCAATCAGGCTCCAAGTTTAATCGTGGTGTTTTCCATGACAGAGACAAGTTATAGAGAAAGCTGTTGGAAAAACAAGAGTGAAACCCTGAGAGAGCCTGAGCCTAGACTTACTACTGTAAGTTAGAGCCATGATACATGGTGATCCTCTGAAGAAACATCAAAGTTGCCAAGGAATATGTGGAAGACTCATGCCTCATTCCTGAACAGAAGCTAAGGAGGCAAAAAGCTTTCTGGTGCTCCCTTGCCCGCCCAGTTGTGTCCTGTTCACAATATCAGGAAGGCTGAAAGTATGGCTCTGAGGGGTTCAGAGCAGCACAAGAGGCCATCCAAACACTTCCAGGGCTGCCCTGGCATCCATCCTGAGGGGTGCTGCAAAAGATGGTGGCAGAGGTGGCAGGGGAGGAAGGTGGTAGCATGGGCTAGCCTCACACCGCCTGGCAGTCTTGCAGAGAGTGTAAACCGAAGCCCTGGGCCCAGAAGAGAACAAAGCCAGCTAGAGAACAGCAGCTGGGACAGAGCCCTATGTCCAGAAATCAAATGAATAGTGATTTTTGAGGATCAATGGTCCCCTCCTCCAGGAGATAGCATGATATGATGTGGGACCCAAAACTTACAAGCAACTTAGGATAAGGTGGTCAAAAAACAATTCTAAGCTGACTGGACAAATGATTGATCCAAGCTACCCTGAACTGATAAGATGGAAACTCAATTAAGTTAGAAAAAGTAGTATTACAGTTCTTTTTCTTTCTTTCTTTCGTTTTTTTTTTTTGCACAGCTCATTTTGCAACTTGAGACTTGTACCTGCTCAGTTCCACAGAAATAAAACTTGTTTACCTTTACAACCAGTTCTGTTTTTCTGCTCCCTCTCTCTTTGAAAGCCTAAGAAAAAAAGTTTAAAAAATATTTTGAAAAATCACATCATTATTGGACTAAGTATATGACTTCCCAAAGGACTTACTTTATAGAGCAACACTTCTTTCTGGAAGCATTTATTGTGTTATGTTTCTTTAAAACATTAGTCTTGTTTGCTCAAACTGGTAGTCAAGCTACAGACTTCATTCTTCTTAGAATGACAGAAACTAGTTCAGTAATGGTTATTGTTCATAAATTCAGGTCGCACTCCTAGGCTGGAAACTAACACAGAAAAATTAAGATTTTGGAAAGTTGGGCCCTAAATAAGCTTGGAATTTGGCTACTATTCAAGCAAAAGCTTTGAAGCTTTTCAACACGTTGAAACCATATTGTGAGAAAGGATCAAAAGATGAAAATGCAATGCCAGTAAGGGTTGGTTCATGCATTGTAAAGGTAGTGACGCCATTGATGGTGTCAGGGTGCCAGGAGAAGCTGTGTGCTGAGGTGACAGTTCCAGAAGGTAGAAAGATTTTCATTTTTTGAGGCAGTGAAAGTACAGAAACCTTCTGTCCTAGAACCCAAGGTAGCCACAGGGTTGTCTGTGGTTATAAACTAAAAGGGCAACAAAATTGATATAGCTGAATCAACTGCTTTGAATTTCATCAAATATTCCTGGGTCTGTCTAAATTATTTTCAACCTTAGTTAAGATCAAAGAATTTTTTCAAATACTTAGGTCTGATTAGGGTTTTTCTTAATTTAATTTGTTGTTAACAGATAGTATAATTTAGAAGCTTTGTCAGAGCTGGTTTTTAAGACTCTAGACTTGGGTTTGAAACCAATGCAGCACATGACTGCACTAACATATGAGCATTTAAAAAGAAAATAGAGATCATAAGATCAAATGATGTAAATAATTTTTATTTACAAGAACTTTGGGTAGAAATTAAACTCCTTGTAAGTCTAGGGAATATCTGTAGAACTGGCATATAACAAAACAATTAAAGAATCAATTTTTAAGAAATACAGATGTATTTCAGAAAAATAAGAATGGAAACTGGATACTAAAACAGATTTTGTAAATCAAAACCAATTGCAGAGGTTTAAAATTCTGCAAATTCAGTAGACTAAGCTTTAAAAAAATTAAAGGAATCAAAATGGTTTCAAACAAACTTATGAAAGAAAACTCCAGGACTCCATCTTTAATATCTCCTCTCTTACACCTTTTATAAGCAATCACTGTGAGTTATGGAAAGTCTGTCAGTCTTCAATTTGATTTTATTATCATTTGTTGCTTTAAATCAGACTTTTCACTTTACTTATCCAAGGTATTTATGTAGGTTTTTTTGGGGGGGGGTGGAATTCAATATTCAAAATGATAGAACATATGCAATGAACCACAGATACAGACATAATTCACCAAAGCATGAAGCGTGCCTTATAACACTTAAGTGATTTTATTAAACTTGTCGACTCTTACATTGGATAAATTCTATCCCTGACAGCAAGATGTGTGTATGATGCATTTATCATGTTTTGGGTTCCTCTAAGATACGTAAGCCATTTCATCTGGGAATTGCTAGGAGTTCTATCCTAAAGTGAAAATACAAGCATCCAAATATTTCCCTTAAATATGAGTTAGACCCAGATTACCACATAGAATTATTTCAGTGGTCCCAACTCCATCCCTGGTAGACAGTAGCACACAGTAAGAAAAACCACCTCGCATAATTTGGTGTTGTACAGAGCTGGTAGCCTCTGATCAGGAGGGGCCTTGCACGGAGTCCAGGGAGAATGAATGACCTTCTATTCGAAGGAGTACAGTCTCCCAGGCAAGGCTGAGGTTAGAGATTCTGGGAGGGTTTGGCTCTTTTTTTTTGACTTGGGAAAGGTCATGCTCTTGTTGGGGAAACTAGCTCACTCACTTCACAAAAGAGGAGATGGTTATGAAAGGAGCATGAAATCAAAGAGCTTGTTGTCACTGTAATGTAATGAAGTTCATCATTTGGGGGGGAAGCAGTAAATGCCAAATCTTATTTCTGTTGAGATAGTGTGGAACTAAAGAAGAGCGATGAAATGCTGCAGTTGAACTCATTCAGTGAGAACATTCACACATATGACAAGTTTATCACTTGTATTTTACCAACCCCTACTGAGATTTTGAACTTATTTAGAATAAACACACATGCTTCATTTAACAATACACAAAGTTAGGTAATTGCTGTGAAGGAACCAAAGCTTCTTGTCCAAGATTATTAATCAGGAGAACATTTTCAACTGAGAAACTGGATAGTATATCAAGGAGAACACAAGACCAGATGGCTTGGGGATCAATCATGCTTGGATTTGAACTTCTGAATTTGGGGGAAAAAAGTCCCTGTGAAATTCCTCAAATGTAACATGGAACCAATGCTGGTCATTTCATAGATTTACTGTGAGGTAAAATTAGCAAAAGCATCAACCCTGGCACAATGACATATGTAGTGGGAATAACTGAGTGCTGTGTTTATTCTTTATTACCAGGGCTAGCATCCAGGGCATCAGTGAATTGAAACCGAAAGGGTATTACATCACAGATTACAGCAAACTCTGAAAAGTTGCATTTCTTAAACAACACATGTAAGAACACTAGCACATGCAGCACCTGGGACACTGACAATTGTAGAAATCCTGGGTATTTTCATACCCCAGCATTGCTATTGCAGATATCTCAAAAAATGCTGTTTATACTCATCACTATTTTGAAATTATAGTATTAGGACTGTTGCTAGATCTTGTTATCTAATGCTTTAATAAAGGAACACATTATAATCTCACAAATTATTCTTCATGTTTTGATAGAAATATTTCAATAACATGTATCTTTCATAACACTGTTCATGCTATTTTATTCTTTGGAGATACAGTGTAAATGAGAACGGAAAATATTATTTTGAGAAGAACTGTGGCTTCAACAAACTTGCCAGTCCTGCTCTACCTCCACTGGTGGGGTTATATTCAGCCCACATGAAATGGACAAAGGTTCTGTTTCCTGGAGGTGTGAATAGATACCACCTTTCAGATGCACATCAACTGAGCTGTTTTCTGTAAATATGATTGATTTGCACTTGAAGGTGATCTTAGAAAAGTGTTTTTTGAGAATCTGAGAAAGAGAAAAAGAGAAAAAGAACATAATATATACTCCCAACTGTCTGCAATAGCCGGAGTGGGGCCAGGGCTGGAGCCAGCAACAAATACCGCTCTCTCCTGTGAATAGAGGGCATCCACTTAACCAGAGCCACTTCAGCTTCCCCTCAGAGTCCACAGCAGTGGGAATCAGTTTGCAGGTGATTTTGCTTGCTAGTGCTCTATTGCTCATCTGGTGAGACTTCTACTTTATATGCACAACGAAAGTTGATGCTTTAATTTAATTTTATTTTCTTTCTTGATCTCACAAACCAAAGCCGAAAAACAAGAAGATGCATTCAAGACCGTGAGAGCCATGTTCATATGCTCACACCCCAGGGCTCTTAGAGCGTCATTAGGATTTTATGACACCAAGTTATTGGCTTTATTTGCGACAATGGTACTGTGAAGTAAGATAAGAATCAGCGGCTTGTAAATCTTGTCTTTCAGCCGTTAAAAATAAAACTGATTAAATTCTCAGTGTTAAATAATTCCTTAGATTTCACTAGTTCTGAAACAGGCCAAAATATACCTACTTACAATAGATGAAAAATTATGCTGCAACTAAAATTCTATTTCTTGAAGTCCTGTGGAATATTTTTCCTCGGGGGGCTTAGAAATGTTCTCACCAGTGATTTTTTTTTAAATGTATGCCAATAATCCAAGCAGAAATGACACCAGTTTTGGGTACAGGGCAAAATACATTTCATATTGCTACTTTTCTATGTTATAGGCTGATAATGTACTTCTTATTCTAATTTGTGGGTTTAGCATATGAAAAAAGCAAATGATACAGGGGCCAGCATGTGGCATAACAGGTATGCAGTACCGTCCTACAAGGGCAACAGATTCAGTCCCGGTTGCGCCACTTCTGATCTAGCTCCTTGTCAAAGCATCCGAGAAAGCAGCAAAGGATATCCCAAGTACTTGGGCCCTTGCCACTCACATGGGAGACCGGGAAGAAGCTCCTGGCTCCTGACTCCTGACTTTAAACCAGCTCTAGCCTGTGGCCTTCAAAACTAGTGGGTCCAGTGGATTTAAGGTCTCTCTCTCTCTCTCTCTAGTAATTCTGATTTCAAATGATAAAATAATATTCAAAAAATGATATCAGTAAGATAACTTACAGAATAGCGTACATAAATCTCATCTTCCCCTCTTAATTTGATATATTCAAAAACAGACTTCTTGAAGTCTATCAGTTGAGCTGCTGATTAAGATGTTTCCATCTCTTCTGTCCAGGGTTCTTGGGTCTGCCTGCACCATGGGTGCCAGGTCTATGAATCCCGGGGGTGGGGGATCTGGCTGGGCCCGGGTTGCCTGGACTGGGTCGTTTAACCCATCTGTGCAGTGGGTCCCAGGTCCATGAACCCTAGGGGTGGTGCTCTGGTGGGGCCAGATCAGGAGACCCAGGGCACCAATGGCACCAGGCAAAGCTCACTGAATGCCTGGCAACATGTGTATGGGAACTTGGTGCATGAGCTTGCAGTGGGTCTGAGGAATGGCATGCAGGGACATGAGGGCTCACGTTCAGAATTGGTGGTCTGACATAGAGTGCATATATCAAAACTGGGTCTCCTCAGTGGAAAAGCCAGAGCAGTGGATGGCAAGCTCAGATGCACATGGAGGATACAGTGACCCATTGGGGCCTACAGAGGGCATCTGGTACCATAGCAGGGGAAGGAGGGCAGAACAACTTTGACAACTACACCAACCAAGCAATGATAGCAAATATTTGGGTGAATGGAGACTTTGAAGGATTTCTTCATCTTTGGATTAGCAAGAATGACAGCATTTCAAAACTATCAGAACTACTTAAGCAGAACCCTCAGAATGAGAGTTAGGTATCAAGCCCAGGTACTAGAGTATGGGAAACAGGGGTATTCTGATCTGTGGCTCAACCCCTGGACCACATACCAACTCCTGCAATGGACTTCCAGAGTCAATTTAGTTTTTTAAGATCCCAAAGATTCTCTTCTTCTTTTAGTTGTTGCCATGGACTACTTCCTCTGAGCTGTAGAAAAAAAAATCATGTTACCTACCAGGGATTTCAATGTCACCTTTATATTTGCCCCAGCTTGGGGTACTTCATACTGTGAATCAGAGAAAGGCCTTGTGGAACATTTTCACAGTGCTTCATATGTAATGAAACTTTCTCATTGTCCAAAGTCCTCTCTTTCTGGAACTAATGTCATAGAGATTAGATCAAAATTTCCCTTCTGTCTTACTTCAGAATTCTGACTACTAGATTTAAGAACCCTAGAGATACAACTTCTATAACAATTTAATTTTCTGGGCCTGGTGGCGTGGTCTAGCGGCTAAAGTCCTTGCCTTGAATGTGCCGGGATCCCATATGGGTGCCAGTTCTAATCCCGGCAGCTCTGCTTCCCATCCAGCTCCCTGCTTGTGGCCTGGGAAAGCAGTCGAGGACAGCCCAAAGCCTTGGGACTCTGCACCTATGTGGGAGACCTGGAAGAAGTTCCTGGCTCCTGGCTTTGGACCGGCGCAGCACTGGCCGTTGTGGCTCACTTGGGGAGTGAATCATTGGATGGAAGAGTTTTCTCACTGTCTCTCCTCCTCTGTATGTCTGACTTTCCAATAAAAATAAATAAATCTTTAAAAAAAACAATTTAATTTTCTTATCCACTGAAAGAATTACCTAAATGACCCAGGGCATTTAATATATTGTATGATCTATGTTAATTCATGTATTCACTGAACGTCAAATAAGCATTTGTTGCATCTGTGGTGGAGAAATGCATTGATTGCAGTTCCACCTACTTCTTTTTATCTCCCTAGGACATCACTGAATGTGACTGTTAGGAAGTTGGCTTTCATTTTTTACGTAGGCCATGTTATCTATACCAGTTCCTATTAAGGGACGAGGAGAACACCTCTACGATCTCTGAGGAGACAGCAGGTCTGCAGAGCCAACACTCTCCGGGGCATTCACATACCTGCACCCACCCAAAATCCCACCATCTGCATGCTCCCCTTTTAAGGATTTATTTGCTTGTTTATTCACTTATTAAAAAGGAGAAAAACAGAAAAAGATGGGGAGCGAGAAAAGATGGATTCACCTGCTGGCTCACTGCTTAAATGCTCAAAAGAGTTAGGGCTTGACCAGACTGAAGCCAGGAGCTCCAGCTGGACTTCTCAAGTGAGTAACAGGAATTCCAGGACACAGGCCATCATCTGCTGCCCCTTAGGTCCATTAAAAGGAACAGAGATTTATAACAGAATAACCTGAACTTGAACCAGGTAAAGAACTCAATGCACCACAGTGTCCTTTTCTGTTTCGTTTATTTGTTTTTTCCAAGATGACTGAGAACTAACTACTGGTTAGTTCAGTTCCCCTGAGAAATGAGACAGAGTTAAGTAAGTAAGTTAAGTAAGCAAGCTAGTGGTCATCTAGCCTCACAATTAAGATGCCCACATGCTGCACCCGAGTGCCTGAATTCAATTCTCAGTTTCTGACATCAGCCTCCTGCTAAAGCTGACTCTGAGAAGGCAGCAGTGATGGCTCAAGAAATTGAGTTCCCATCACCTAAGCGGGAGCCCTAGATTGAATCCACAGCTCCCGTCTAGAGCCCCTACTAAGCCAGCCATTGTAAATATTTGGGCATTGGTCGAGCAAATGAGAGCGTTCATTCTCTGGGTCTCTCTCTCTTCTTTCCCTGCTTTTTACATACAATTTTTTAAATAATGAAAAACTAAGTGTCCATCAAGTTGCAATGAATAAAATTTTACAAAATGAAAGCATTGGGGCCAGATTTTGGAACAAGTTATGCCATCCATTACAATTCCAGCATCAAACATGAGAGTGGCAGCTGGAGTCCTGGCTGCTCCCTTCCAATCCAGCTCCCTACTAATAAGTCCTCACCATCTATTTGTAAAATCAAAATGAATCTGCTGGGTCCTGACTCGGGCCTGGCCCAGACCTGGCTCTTCATCCATTTGGGGAGCGAATCATCTGATGGAAGAGCTCTCTTGCACATGGTCTCTCCACTCTGCCTTCCAAATAAACAAACAAATCATTAAAAGGAAGATGTTTCATTACTGTGAACAGAAAGTATCACTATCAATATCACAGTTCTGGCTTAACAACCTATAATTTTTTTTAGATGATGGACTCTTTGCTTGGTATATGCTTACAACCTATAAATTTTAATATCCACCACTCCTCTTCAAGTCAAGCACAAACAAGGGGCTCACCTCCAGAACCTTCTGTCTAAAGTTCCTTCGCAGGGGCCCCCTTCAGCACCCCCTTCTTCCTTTTCTGTGTTCTTGTTTTATTTTCTAGTCACAATATACTCTACAGAAAGGATCTATAATTCAGTTCCTGC